>NW_015505776.1:109072-129718 GCF_001515645.1 Sinocyclocheilus grahami | reverse complement strand
CTGGGTTTAGAGTGGTCCCCTCCAGAGGAACCCACTCGCAGCCATCTGGACGAATGGTTCCTGCCGGGGCACCGACAGGGCCCTCGTTAGCGTACCTCTCCATTCTTCCCGGAGGTCCACAACGAGCTCACCAGATCGTGGCGCGCTCCATACTTCGCCCGCCTCCATACTGCCTCTTCATCCGCCCTCACCTCCATCGACGGCGCTGAAGAAAAGGGGTACGATAAGCCGCCTCCCCTAGATGAGTCAGTGGCCGCGCATCTCTGCCCGCCCACGGCCATCGGCTGGAGAGCAAAGGCGTCCGCACTTCCTCCAACTGAAGAGGACAGAGATCTATCTCTGCTCTGCCCCGTCAGGACGTTGAGAATCTATATTGAGCGTTCCGCTCCATATAGGCGATCGGTACAACTCTTTGTCAGCTTCGGTTTGCGAGGTTTTATAACCTGGAAGTCCCGGCCTTACAGGCCAGGATCCTTTTCGCTTGAAATGGCACACACCCAAGTTCTCTGGTATTGTTCACCTGTTAGCTCTCGACCCCTGGGTGTCGAAGTTACGGGTATACTCTGGAACGATTAACCAGACCGGGTGTGACCTAGAAAGCTCAGCCCGCTTAGCCTTGGGTTATTGTTGACTTCTCTATAAGCATTGGTTGCTTATGGAAGTTATACCTTTAGTCGTTCCACTACATTAGCACGGCGTGATTGGACTGTTCCCATATGCGTCTTAAGCAAGACGCAGTACGAGTGAAGTATCAAAAGGGAACGTACTCGGTTACTAACGTAACCTCGGTTCCCTGAGATACGGGAATGAGTACTGCGTTGCTAGCCGTGCTATGTAGCTGACTCAGTCGTCGCTTCAGTCGAAGTAAACCTGAGAATCCTGTGACGAGCGTCCGCTTATATAGCCAGATGCCCCGCCCATTCTGGCAGGCTTTGGCGGGCTTCGTCGCCATAGGCTCGTGCAGCTCCGCTGCCGCGCCCTTGGGTTGTTTTTTAAGCCCTGCACGAACCAATGGCCGTGCAGTTTCACTGCGTGAATGAAATAGGCTTCAGTTCAGGAGAAAAAGGCTTTTTCCCATATGCGTCTTAAGCAAGACGCAGTACTCGTTCCCGTATCTCAGGGAACCGAGGTTACGTTAGTAACAGAGTATGTTTCTATTTACAACGTGTTTTGTAGCATTGCCAATCATAGCCAAATCAGTTGATTTCTTAAACACAATGACTAATCAGAAGTGTTTAAGTTAGTCAGAATCCACTCACTGTTAAAAACGCCAGAGTTTTTGTACAGTGCTGAATTCTGCACGCTTGTGAGTCATTTCTTTGCACACTTTCTAGGCTATAGGCCATAATAGGCTATAAGCCTTTCATAATTTGGTTCTGGTTCTGAACCAGGCCTGCCCCCTGCCATACTCACCCTGTTCTCTGAGTGTTTTTCCAGCAGAGTCCTGACGTATTCTCTAGAGATGCATGCAGAAGTGATGGGATGATCCCACTGCTGACTCACTTTCTGCTCCATATGCTAATTACAAAAACATGAAGGCAACATGAAAGGTCATTCACAACCTGTAATGTGACTTTTCGTGATTCAAATAGAATATTTGTTAAGCAAAAATGTTGGGTGGGACGTTGGGAATTGATTGGATTAACATTAGTATTATCTGCCACTGCCATTAAAATACTGTATTAACTCTTGTCAACATTTTAGGAAAGCTGCATTACTATAACTACAACTATTTGGATATTGTTGAACATTTTCCCATCCCAGAGAAAGAGTATCATCTATTTTGATGATAGATTCTGAAGAAAATTTTGATTCTTTGGAATAACTTGCACTGATGAAACATTTACAATAACACTAGCAACCAAAATGTTTCCAAAACAAGGGGAAGGCGTGGGAAATCAATAATGGATGAGTGCACTACCATAGAACTCAGCAGGACTAATCAGCAGGGGAGAAATTGGTTTGCAAAATTGTCAAAAAAGACTGGAGCCCAAGCACATGATGTGACCAAACACATGACCACAAACATGCTCACATTCATTTTCTTTTACACAGGATTGATTCTGGCATCCACAAAAGCAGCTTCAAGCTCTGAGTGAGAAGTGAGGCAGGGGTTGGACTCCATAAGACAGATTTCAAGAGAAGAGTTAAGTAGGGAACTTACCTCAGGAAGTCTTTTCAGAATACTAAACTTCAGCTGCTCATTAGCATCACTGTTATCCAAGTCTGTCATGAGGTAGATAGACAGAAAGAGTGAGAGAACATAACATTGTACTTAAAATAAGGAGTTCATAAAGTCTAAGTACTTTATGTATGCACTCAATATATAAATGGACAGCTTTCAGAACAGGGTATATTAAAATGTGTGTTTAAATTAGTACCTGTCATAAGGCGTGAAACAAATGGTTCTGTGAGCTGAAGAAGGCCGTGGTCCACATACTGGAGAAAAGTGTGCTGTGGGAGACAACGGACTCCGAGCACACTTAACAGTGTAGAATAACCTAAAAATGCACACATAATGAGCCACTTAAGCAATTTAACCAGTTTTGTGATGGATAGAGTAGACAGAAGTGAAGCACTGGGTCAACAACATCACTACTAATCGCCTTCTAGGCCAAAGCATTTGTGTCAAAGAGTGGATCCACCCAGATAGATCTGGTACACTTCAGATTTCAGAAACAGCTTTTTTCCCTCACTGGGTCATAGAAAATCAGACACACCCAATAGCTAAACTACATGGGATTGATTTGGATTTTGGAGAGATGCTCTTTTGATTAATCTTCAGAGGGTTCAAATGTCTTTGGTCAGCCATGGGAGAACTAAAGATTCAGTTTTTCCTTTTGGCATCATTAAACAAGTCTAAATATGTCTAAACATGGAAAGAAAAAACAGCAGCCTAACTAAATAGCATGAACATGCTCCCAACAAGAAGGCCGTTGAAGACGCTTAATTTATGCTAAAAATGTAATGCAAAAATCCAATTTTTGTGACCCAACACACAAAGTTATACCATCGGTCCCATGACAAATGTAGTGCGTTTGAATTTCATTCATACTACATACATTTATACTACATAGAATGTACATAGAACGTCGTGAAGTAAGTTTCAAATCAAACATAGTACTTACTCAGTCAATGTGATTTCAGATAGAGTGAATGTACTTTTATTTCATTAAATGAGAAATGCTAATGTCAAACTCTACTGGAATCAATTGTGAGTTTAGTCTCTTCATGTAAGGAGAGATATTTGTGTGAGTTGCTGCCCATGTAGAGCGTTCCAAATAGTAACTCAAAAGGTTCAGTTAGGATTCTGTCTTAATAGGCAGGTAGTAGACAAAAAGGCAGCTCATTAGGATTTGGAACTGTTTTCTAAGTGTTCTCAGATTGTCTCAGTCAGGCTTCCTCTTACCTGGAGGGAGGGGGAGACAGAGCCCTTTAGTTGCTTCCAGAATGCGAAACATCACATGAAACATCGCCCACTCTTCTGAACTGCCCTGCTGCTTACTAAAACAGAGAATTGAAGGCTTTAGATTCAAGAAATCAAGCACTCTCATTCCCTGACAAAGAGGAAGTAAAACATGGACAGGTGCACATACATGCAGAGCACCCAGGGGCCCAACTTCAGCTTCTGCCACATCAATTCCAACACATGCCAGACCAGCTCCAGCTGAACAGAGAACACAGTCATATATTACAAAAATACATATATTACTACAAACGGCAGATTCAAGACAACACCCATCCTCTATGAAATTACTACTAATCTGTCAAGATGACAGCTGTCAGAGAGTGTACTGGACAATCTAACTCACTTTCCCTTCCTGTTTTCAATGTGTGCACAAATTCACGAGCACCACCCCTGCTCACTTTAGATTCACTTGAGAAAGCTCACTAACTCCAGTATGCGCTTATGCTAGGCAGATCACGCATGGGTTCTCACATCCTCATGCTCGCCCTGGTCTGAAAACAGGAAGAGCTACTAAATGTCTGCTTCCCCTCTGGTCTCCTGAACGGGCTCGATCCAGAGACAGTTTGGTGGAAACAGATATAAAGTGCATATCTTGAACTATTCTTTCTTGCCGTAATAGGAGAGTAGTACATTATGGGGGTTTGTTCCAATCCTCCAGGCGGGAGGGAGATAACTGTTTTGGCATAAGGACAAGAGTTTATCACTCTAGGACCAAGTGCACACTGTAAGATAGAAGGTTGCTGCACTGTGCACATTTAAAGACTCATTTTGTTCCACAATTTATAATCTAATCACAAAATAGACTAATCAGTTGATCTAGTGACAGACTTTAAACACTTAAAATACTCAAAAAAGGGCGCTTTGCTTAAGGTGCAGCTTCGTTCTGTGTCGACAAAGGAGATTTGTCCCACAGCTGCCAATTACTAACATGTGCAGCAAGAGTACAAACACATACCAGCTTTGCAGCATAATTCACCACCAGCAAATCTATCTTTTTCTTCCCCAGTCGTGACAAATGTCTGTTTAAGTGTTCTCTGAGTTTGTCCACCATCTGAAAAAGAAATATATTTAATAATATATAATATATGTATTTTATAAAAATTTAAATAATCTAAAATTATATAAAAATTATTGAAATTGTTCAAAATAATACATATAGCTATTTGCAATAAAAAAGACTACTAAGTGATCCAAGAGACATGAATATAATACAGCTATTAAGTAAATTGGTTGCTTGGAACGAGATTTAATTATGCAGTTTAACAGTCATCATATAAAGAAATTTGACTGCAGAATGACCAGTCATAACCATTGACCAATCAGAATCATGCATTCCAGAAAGCTGTACTATAAATGATAAATATATAATTTTAAATTAAATTAAATAATTAATGGATTTATCCAAATAGATGATTTCAAGAATGACTTACTTTTTATATGTTCTCGCATTCGATTCTCGTTAGATTTGGAGTGGGTGGTCCGTATAAAAATAATAAATCTTGAGGACTACTGCAGTCACAAGAACATTTTAAGAAAAGTCTCTGTGTGAGGGCAGAGTCAGGCCCTCTGTTTATGATTAGCACTTTCATCCTCGCTGTCATTGTCAAGGTTTGTATAATGGTCTAGAATTGTCTGCACTTGTCCTCTATTCACTCTGATTTCAGCTGCTTTGATGGCATATCTACATATTTTGTGTGGAAAGTTACAGCTGACCACTGCTAGATGATGGACAACTCAAAGGTCCACTACTCACCAGACCCACCAGCACCCTCTGCTGTTGGTCTTCCTCTTGAAACAGTGGAACTACACGCTTATCTGGAAGGACCGAAAGAAAGTGAGTTTAAGGTTTAGTTTACACAAACCTGTCATCATGTACTCACCCAATGTTGTTACAAACCCATATAGCTTTCATTTTTCTGTGGAACACAAAAGTCCTTCCCTCATCCGTAGCTTTCAGATCTCATTCTCACTAGTGCACATTCAGACTTTTTTTGTTCATTATATGATTCTGTTGCATGGAAATGAGCAGCGTTAGCATTCTGCAAAATATCTTCTTTTGTGTTTCACAGAAGAAAGTCATGAAACATGAGCAAGATGAGTATCCGTAAATGATGACAGAGTTTTCAATCTTCCTGAACTAGCCAAATAAAAGTCCTGTCAGACAATGCTGAACGACCTTGATAATTCTACACATTTCTATTATCTTTATAGGAACTGGAAAACAAGCTGTTGGGTGAATGACAAGCTCTAAGTGAAAAAAAACCCCACCAGCACTGAAAGGTATTCTGACTAACACAAGATAACACATTGCTTTGTTTTATGTGTGTGTGTGTGTGTGTTTTGAGTAGGAAGGAGGTTCCTTCTCCCATTTCCCTCGTATCTAAAGAGGTGCTTGATTAACTACACATAAACCCAGAGACTGATTACATTCAAACCAGAGAATGTGATCCTGAAACTACAGTCGCTGGGACTTTCCATGAAAGTTTGAAATATTTCCAGGATTTGATCAGGGATAAATAATCTCACAAGTTTCGTTTCTCTTACCCAAACGCCAAGTGTCCACCATGGACAGAACTCTGCATGTAAGAAACAAACAGGAAAAGAGACATGTGAATTACATCAAGCTGCATTTCACCCCTAGACCTCATCAAACATTAACAGCAAAAGTAAATATTGTCTTGTTTTAAAGAGGTTCAACTTATTCATATAAGGGTTAGTTTGCTTTTGCATGGAATGACACTCTGTTTTGTTTTGTTTTATAACATGCTGTTCTTGCACACTCAGTCTCCATGCACACTCACGCACACATAATGTTTGGCGCATGCCGAACTCCACCCACTTTTTTGTGTTCTCCTCAATTTGGCGACGACAGTGGGGAGATTTTTTCTTCTCAGAGTTCTGCAGCAATAACAAATATGATATTATTAAACGGATAGTTGTAGCATAGTCCTAGGTGCTCACCAGTCAATATATCGTGCCAGTCATATTTTAATTATCAATAATTAATATTTGTATATTTTATATATACTGCATATAATATTATACATTTATAAATATATATTTATGTAGCAACCTAATTCAACCTTCAATATATTATAACTAGTGCTGGCAATAAATAAAAATATTAAAATATATTTTTCATTATTTTAAAGATCTTTTTTTTTTTTTTTGTGGTTACATGTGTATCAAGTTTCTTTTTTAAGAAAAAAAAAGTCATAATAATGTGTAATTATTGGGTTCTGCAATTAGTTTGAATTTTACATTTCTCAAACCTCAAATTTCTCCAAAAAAATAAATAAAAAAAAACATACAAATGTGCTGTGATTCAATAATAAAACATTCCCCATAAAAATGTTTTTGACACAAGCCTGCAGTCTTCAGCTGGTGTTCACATTTTCTATAAATGATGGTGTTTCAACCGTGGGTAATATTTCATTTTTTTGAGCTTCAGTGATGATTTAATTTCACCATAAAGAATGCAAATGACTTTTGTTAAACATCTCATCTGGGTTTAATTTAGAAATAAATTATCCGTAAAGAACTTGTCGCAGTCTGCAGCGGGTGTGCCCAGGAGGGCCACCAGATGACTGTGTTCTGTGAGCACATGGCTTGTGTTGTGTTTGTCTGTTGCCATGTGCTCTCTCCTGTCGATTGTCTTGCCCCTCCCATCTTGTTACCTCGTTATAGTTGATCCACCTGTGTCTCCCTCGTTAGCCTCCTCGTTTGGTTCCCATTTATTCTCCTGGTGTCTGTCATCCTGTGCTGATCCGTCATTTCTCATTGTGTGTGTTTCGTGTCTGCATGTGTGCAGCTTTAGGCCTGCCTGTCTGTTTTTCCCCCTCGGGGTGGTTTGAGTTTGTTTTTGTTTCATTTTTTACTAAAATAAAATACCATTTCTCCAGCGATTGAGTCCTCGCTTCATCTCCCCGCACGCACCGTGACAGAACTTCTTTCTCTATTTACTGAGTAATGCATGTTCCACTTGGGACTTTTGTGAATGCGTGTGTGAAATGGACACTTGTGCTGTTGCTCCAACCACTTCCAATCCGTTTATACAAATCCCAGAACAGAACTGAACTTTTTAACCAAATTAAATAAATATTTTAACAAATTGTATTAACTTTTAATATAGATTCTGGGTCTCTTCAGTCCTGATGCGTAATGTGTGGTCCTAGTGCTTACCATAGCAGCCTGAAATCTGTCCCAGTCCTCTTTAATCAGACTGGTCCTGAAGCGTGGGCTCGGTACCGCCTCAAAGTACCTCATCCTGTCCAAGACAAGCTGTAGCTCCTCCCAGTAACCCTGCAGGCTTTTAGGCTTTAACCCACGAGAACCAAAATTATTACCACAAAAGAAGATTTGCAAAACAGATTTTTCATAAATGAAGCCATGAAGCACATAAGTCACTGTACCCTTTTGACAAATGAAATGTGTCTTAGTGATCGATCTGGACTGAAGCCCTGGCAAATGTTTCAGTAGGGGTTTCACAATTTTATTCTGATCTATCAATTTTTTGGTTACAGTTGAAATCTTTCACAGACTCAAACATTTCCTGTTGCTATGTTTCCCTCTAACACCTCTCCCAAGCAGATTTAATGAATTAGATATGGATTCCCCTTTGTCTGTTTCAGTCTATGCACTAGTACTGATCTGCCACTGTTTCTGTAATGTGACACACTATACATGAACCGTGCACAATGTTCAGTAACATGTAACAAGTAAATCAGATCAATTTTAATGTCAAAGTTGACTTTAAATTCAAACGATGGTAATCTTAACAGCTAAATTAAAAACATGAACACATTTGCAGCATCTGTTTGAAATACTGTCTAATTTAAAAAATGTCCCCCTGTTCATCACGCAAAGACTATTTCATTAAATATATTAATGCATATAGATTCTGGAGTATCTCTTACCTTCCCTTTAATTATTGGTTGACAGAGCAGTTCAGGGGTGCATTTTACCCTAGGGATTGCTGTCAGAGCCACAGGAAGCTCCTAGAAAACAAGACAAGGCCTTCTTTCAAGTTTACATTAAACAGATTAATATTCACAGAAAATATTTTAAAATAAGTCATGTGGAAAGTACTCTGTGCACCTTTAAAAGAAGTACAGCAAATTGTTTACCTTCTTCTCGAACACACAGGAGTACGGTAACAATTTATCTAGGCTCACACACTGCTGGTAGCTTATTCTATACAGGGTAGCTGAAATGAGAGTTATACCGTTATTTCTAATACTCGTTTTGAATGCAAAACAGACATAGGCCGCATGAACAGAAGCACTCACCTAGAATAAATTCCTGAATCTGATCAAAAGCATCAAAGCTCATAACATTCTCACTGATCCAGTTTATAATCTGGAACAAGAGAGAAATGAGAATCATATTAGAGTGAATTTTTTAGCACATGTCCTCATTACAAAACTAATCTCTCTTTCTCGCTCACCTTGAGCTCTATCACAGGATTTGGCTGCAGGTAGACCAGCATGCAGTGCAGAGCAGCAAGCCGCTGGGCCTCAGGCCTGCCTGAACTGAGAAGCTCAAGCAGAAAGTCAGGGTTGAGCTCCATGGTGAACATCGTGCCAGCTCGGACATCAAGCAGCCTGCTTCCAGACACATTCACAACCTCTCTGCCCAAACCCAGGGCTTCAATGTGACCATCTGCCCCTGTGAGAAAGCACAGAGTAAGGTAATACACACAGAAAACACAATATTGTTTAAGTGATTGTATTTAAAATTAAAGTTAAAATCATACTAAATACATGTTAAATATAAAATTTATATCGAGCAGCAAAACAAAACAAAACAACACACAAAACAAAATATCAGGCCTTACCTGACAGGAAAAGACTGTAGCAGAGCAGGTCTTGTTGTCTGCAGTTGATGAGGTGCAGGAAATGATCAGCCAGGTAAACCACTATATAATAATCTGAAATGAATAAAACATCAAGTGAGAAGATAACCCATGACACTATTTCAGATGAACGATTTTCCATGTACTGTATGTGAGCGAATTAAAGACTGGGTTGGATGGATTTCTGTGGGCTGAGTGAGAGATGATGGCTGTACTAACCCAGATGAATGAAGATAGGATGGACGGTTGGCAAATTAGCAGGTGCGGAGCCTTTCTCTAGAGACACAGTGAACGTCTTACTGCAACCTATCAGAGAGAATCTAATTAATGCTTTATATAATGATCTGTGTGAATGTTTATATCACTGCAGCATGACGTTTTGTACCTCTGTGCACAAATGCAATAGTGTAGGTGGCGTCCTTATGCCAGTGCACTGGATGGCTGTAGCACACACACATGGTTCCTGTTCAAGGCATCCAGAGATTCATAACAGGAACTTACATCAGTTCAAATCAAATTAATTGCATACAAACATAATTAAAGCCAAAATCGCTGAAATGCAGATCAGCAGAAATCATGTAGGCGATTTACAGCATACGGTGCCTTTTGGCAATTTACCGTAGATGATTTCAGGAATTGCTTTTGCAATTATATGGCAGCTTATAAACTACAGTATCAACAATGTGAAGCATGTTGATTATGGCTAAGTCAATACATGTGAAAAAGCGGAGAAAATATAAACTTACTCTCTATCCCATGATAAGTTAGAAAAATGAAAAAACACATAAGTAAATATAGAGCAAATATTTCAGTGTTTCACAGTATGATTTCATATTGAAGAGCACATGCTAAATAACTTGCCTGTTTGGCTGGTGAACACCTCTAACCTGAGACCCTCGTCCTTCATGTCCTGATAGTGATCGTACCCAAAGTTAACAAACCTGTAAAACCACAGACACCGCTTTATTCTTTTTACACTGGGTTTTTACAATCATATGATTATGTTTGTGTGTATTATGAGCTGTTTTGCATGTCAAATGAATTAAGTCACTGACCTCACAGAAGAAGTTACAGAAGAAACGCTGGGCATCTCCAGTGGAAGCTCAAACTGTTGCACATAAAAGCATTTGTTTTGAATGAATCAGTTCCTCATATTATTAAAATAAGGCAGTTTAGATGTGACACAAAGATGTATACCACGGTTTCAAAGTTGCGATCGGGGTAAAACTGTACACACTTCAGTGTGTGTTTCTCCTATAAGGTGGAGAAGAAGAAAAACTGACACATACTGGAAATATGTACATGTTCCTTCTTCAAAACTCAGAGAAGAAAAGGAATAAGGGCAAGCAACAGTGAAAGAGATCCTGACCCGTGCAGTGAGGTAGAAGAGTCTTTGAGTGTCCGAGTCCCACTGGACCCAAATGAAGTCCTCTGCCACTCTCTCTCTGCTCAGACGCTCAGGATTCTGCATAACCTGTTTGAACAAGTACATGTGTTTTTACCATTCATATGAACATCATTCGGTTTTTATAAATCCTTATATCATAAAAATATAAAGAGCAGCCCTTACCACTCTGTAGCCCTCCTGCCTCGTCAGAGTAATGTGGTACTGATCCACATCTGTAACAACAAAATAACCATTCATGATAAATTACAATAAATATATTCAAACTAGTAGTAGCTTGAACAAAATATGGTATAGTGCAATGGACAAAAAAAGCATATTGATGGTTTCTGGAATATTTCCACAATACATACAGCCATCCTCTGCCGCCAACAGCAAATGACTCTCCAGTACGGTGGTCCGGCATGTCTTAGGATAAAGAAACTAGAAAGGGGTCATGGGAAATAACAGACTATTTCAGTGTGATTTATGCAGGACTTTCATAAGGAATTCTGTATTGTGTGTTTCATCACCAGCTTCACATAACAGCTTTTCATTACTTGCACTTTGACTTTGCAGTCCACCGCCTTCAGGACCTTTGTGTTGTTGATTGGGTGTATCTCAATGAGAAGAGTTAAACATTTTGACACTAAAGAAGAAAGAAAACAGAATTATGTCAGGAGTTAAAGAATAACCTAGACAGCGTGACTGCGAGCCTGTGCTAAGCTCATTTATATACATTTAGATTCTCTATTTTGTGAACGCACTTTTATTTAATTGTATTATGATAGGCAACCTAGTATAAATATTATGCCTCTTGAATTTAAAACAAAAACAAACCAAACAATAATTAGGCCTACAGTTAAACTCTTTGTATGTATCTGGTGACAGAATTAGGATTTCTTTAAGACACAAAGGAGAAATCTTTATGCAACATTTATTTTATCAACTTCACTATGATGCTACCACAGCAACCCATATGAGAAGTGAAAGCATATTGGTAAAAAAAAATTGCAAAGAAACTTCTTCACCCTCAAATGGTTCAACCATAAAAATATTTCAGAAACAGGAACCTGTGACAATCATGCCATAGAGGCAAATAAAACTATGTTAAATTGTAACTAATAACTGAAAATTACGACAGTTGATATAGTGGTGTTCAGTCAAATTTATTCAGTTGTCCGTTTGAATAAACACAAACATTTCTCAATGTCTCACAAAACTGATTATTATTATTATTATTATATGAATAAAAGGGCTAAAAGAGGGCTTGAATTTAAATTTAGGAGTGCATTAAAAAAACTTAAACGGTGCAATGAAAATTAATCAAATAATGTGTTTTTCTCAATAAAGGGATACAATGAGACATTTACAGGCAAAATGAATGTATTAAAATGTAAAAAGTAATCTAGGTTTTTAAATATTTCTGCTTAAACTGTATTTAATAATAATGTAATTATTTATAGGCCTACTTTAAACTGTGTTTGTGTGTGTGTGTATATATATATATATATATTGCATTTACAATTACAGTTAGCAGCACTCCTATTTATTTAATGTAATCATAGCCTTTGAAGTTTAATAATCACTGGTTGTATGGTGATTCCTGTTTTTCATCCCCAAATGTAATACTTATTAAAATGATTAATAAGACCTTTTATATACCATTTAAGATATTTATTATGACTTTTTATGACCTTAAATCTTATTAAAAAATGTATTTTTAGACTTTTTATAGACCTGTGGAGACTTCACACATGCTCCTAAATACATTCTAGTTCGCTCACATCTATTTTTATTCAATGTGAGTAAAATGCTTGCACTGTTGAGCCCTGCAGTGAATAACAATTAAAACAGTAAATAATATATTGTTATGAATGATGTCTTGTACCTGGTTTAAGGCGGCCTTCTCCCTGTGTGGACTGAGATAGGCTGACCGCTAGCACAGGAAAAAAAATCTCACATTAGTAATCATCTTCTCAAACCCATAATGAACCAAATTAAACACTATTACCCATACAATGATGCTGCTTGTATGCTAAAAATAAATGATATTGGCCTGTAGTCTCACCCAGCAGTGTTTCTTCTTTATTTAAAGAGCAGCTGCTGACACACACTTGCTTGTCAAAAGTGTAGAGGAGCTGTGAACACAAGAGGCACGCGGTTACACAAACATTTCATGGTTCAATTCATTAAGACTGAAAGTGATGCACAATTCTCACATTTATTTTAATACACAACTCCAAGTTGTCATTTTTGACTGTAAATTTATATTCTGTTTATAATAAGGTGTATATGATTGGAATTACATATCCATAGGCCCAATGTTCATCTCCAACATGGTTACCCATTCTGTACCTTATTCTCTGTACTGTGAGGATCATATTTCCCAATCCTTGTAGTTCCTGTTGCCCCCTAAACATAAGGATTGGCAAATCAGTAAGTTTAAAAAAAGAACTTTTAAAAGATCAAAAGAAGCAGAAAGGATAACGAGAAGTGAACACAGTGACATCCATTCAGTTTGCATGTAAGCCATTTACTATAGCGTCTATTGTATGCAGTGTTGCCAACTAATTTTCGGAGAAAGTTGCTAAAGGATGGGTCGATTTGTTGCTAAAAGTTGCTAAATGACGTTTGCGCAATGATGCCATTGCGTAATCACGACGCAAAATTGTCACATCATCAAATCTCAGCAAAAAAATTGATTTTAATATATGTTCATTTAGATTTGTTTGTAAAATAATATGCATGACATGATATTAAAATATAAATAACTGTGTTTTTAAATACGTTGAATTATTGAAAACGTACACACTTTTGAATGATTTCTATTAAAGTTGATTTAGTAGCTAGTAAACTAGTAATTCTACACATTCTCAACTAATATGCTTTAAGCAGTGTATTAGTAGTTAGTTAGTATGCTACACTCTAAGAAAAGTCTGTAAAAATAAGGCACAATCTACTATGTTAATATGAAAGAATTTTCCGTAATGGTTTTAAATGACGCATTGTGTTTTCGGGTTACAATGGATAATGTCCTGAAAGATTGTCCATTTTTCTTACAGTATCCTAACTGATCAACAATCGCAGATCCAAGCTACTAGCAAAGTGTATCATAAATAAACAATTATTCAATTATCAAATTATTATTATTAAATTGAACAATTGCAAATAGCAGCTAACTCAATTCACGTGATGCGTGTACTGCTAGGCATCTGTGGTTTCCTCTTTTTGTGTCATTTGGATGGAAAATGTGTGCCTTTACATTGTCTGAGAGTCACTTATCAAAAGTTGCTAAAGGTTGCCAAATCAATTTTTAAAATTGCTAGGTGCTTTTGGAAGAAAAAGTTGCTAAGGTAGTCTGAAAAGTTGCTAGGGTAGTCTGAAAAGTTGCTAAATTGGCAACACTGATTGTATGTAAGGCATGTAGTGCTCATTTGCTCTAGACTGGCGACAGATTGTCCCTGCGCGCGTCATTTGCGCTGCTATGAATGGAACGTCGCGCGCATGACCTGTCAAATTAAAGTGACGCATGAAACACAAGCCAAACTTACTCTCCAAGAGTACACGACCCCTCCATCTTTCTCCACACTCAGAATGCGAGGCTCAAGAACACCTGCACACATTTTAAACAAGTACATTTATAGCAACAATAAGAGCATGCACTCTGCGACGTATTAACAATACCAGCAAAAATACAGTTGGGTTAATATCATTAATAATTATGTAATTATTAAATAAACAATAATATAGCAAGTCCGCATAAGTTACCTATATTCGCTCTTTCCTCCTTCGCCAAAATGCTTGCCACAACATCTTTTTGAGTGTCGAAAGTGGGGTTTAATCTCAACATGTGTGATCTGTCCTGCACAGATTGAACTAGACCTGAGATTGAGGAAGTGACCTGATTTCACTCCTCGGCAGTGTCATTTACGGCATACAAACTTTCTGGCTAAACACACGCTTTAGTAAAAATTGCATATTAAATCTTACAAGTCGCTCCACTTTATCGATGTGCCGAACACAGACAGTGCGCTAAATATCATTAGAAATGTATTACTACTAGAACGAATCGTTCGTTTGAACCGGCTCTTTAAAATGAATCGGTCGAACTGCGTCGAACTTTAGGGAGTTGGAAATGATCGAGCTGACTGACCCTGTGACCTAAAAAACCATCACGATCGATCACATTCGACTCGAAATGAACCGAAAGTCCGTGAATCTGCCGATCCCGACATCACTTGCGGTGTTTACAAAAGAGCTGCCATATGAGCACGAAGGCGGATCCAAAACACAGTTGAGCCAATCAGAGATCACACTCTGTGAAATGTTACTGTATGAGGAATTATGTGTATACATATATTTTTTTATTGCATTCATTATATATTATAACTGGAAATGTATATTCATTTAGAAAAATGTCGATCTATTTGTATATTTAAATGATTGCATTTAAATCTAACATATATTAAAATAAATACTTTGGTTAAACGTTTTCAAAGCAGCATCGAGTAAACTACTGAAAAAGTCCATTTTCTCTAACTCCTAAATTTGCTGTGCTGATCAGTACTAGGTCTCTTGTTAACTTGTAGTTATAGAAATCACCACTAGAGAGGGTGCTTGACTTTCCCTCGACTTGTACAAATTGGTCTGTGAAAACTTTCAATATTTTTAACATTTATTTCTTGCTTTTACATTTTTACATCAAGTAAACCGATAACAAAGCAACAAAAAGCACCTCCCCAGCACCAATCTTTTACACATAAGCTACAGGATTTGCTCTTTTCAGCCTATGTGGCCAGTACTGTGTAGTCATGCACGACAGCAGGCGCCCAGTCACTAAATATCCTCAACAATTAAGACAGCTTGTAAGAAACTATTCAATTTGGATGAAAATCGGAATGCTGTATGTTACTGGCTGCGATTGTGTCATACTCGATATACAAAAACGCCTAAACTTCTACAATAACAGCCATACACTGGAAGTTCACTTACCAATTTTTGTTCGTACTAACCTATCAACATCTCGTACATTATCACTCCAAGAGACCACCAGTCACAAAGCTTGTTGTAGCCCGTCTGCATGAAGACCTCAGGGGCGATATAGTCTGGTGTCCCGACGGTTGAATATGCCTGTATATGAAAGGAATGAAATCACTACTACTACCAGGAAATTTCTGTTTTGTAACATAAAGAAACGCTCTCCTACCAGCTGTCTTCGGTTCTTTTTCCATGTTTCTGCTTTCCGTTTTGAATTCATGTTTTGGAAAGCTAAAGGAGATGGAAACAGAGCAAATATGGTTCATTTTGTCTGGTTAATTACATAAAAAAAAAAAAAATGTTTTGCCTACAGATCCACTTAAAACGTCGATGTTAAGTTTTCTGCGCCACAGTCAGACTGAAAAGATCAGGGACCTTTTTGTAATAATCTTCAGCTGATGGCTTCTATATTTGTAATTCTTCGTAAAGATATGCAGAGCAGTATGTGCTTACACACAGCCAGAAACAGCAAGGACTTGCTGGACTTTTTTCCTTATTGGTAATCCTATCCTATTTCTGTTATGTCAGTGTGACTGGGAAGGAAAATGTTCTGAATATGTACAGCAAGTCATAGTCAAGGAAAATTGATTTCTTATGATATGACTTCTTTATTTTTTTGTATGTATTAACAAGTGTTGTTTCTCTGTGTAATTTGTGTATGTGGGTTACTCACAGAAGTCACTGGGAGGGTTGTGCGTGAGGTTCCTGTAAAATTCAGTCCGATGGGCCTTCTTCAAGCCTGTGCAGAGGCCAAAGTCAGACAGTTTGACATGGCCCTACAAATCATAAAGACAGAATGTTATGAGGTGTTCAGTTTCATACAGTACAATAGCCTTCCATAAACCCATTCATCTCCGTTGAACACTGTGACCATGTTATATTGTTTTGTGTGTGAGTAAATAAGAGATAAAGGCGAATTCCCACCCGTGAGTCGAGCAGCAGGTTGTCAGGTTTGATGTCTCTGTGAATGAAGCCCAGCTGGTGAATTGAGTCAATGGCCAGGACAGTCTCTGCAATATAGAACTGCGTAGCTTCTTCCGACAGCGTGTCTTTCTTCATCAGCAGAGTCATCATATCTCCTGAAAACACACACACACACACACACACAAGAGTTACGGCCCCTGGGCAGCTGCTCTAAAAACAGGAATTTCCATAGTGCTGCTACGAGCAGACTGCCTTTTCCAGTTCTAAATCCCTAACTGCTACATCAGTAAAGAACATGTGACATTTTGTTCATCTGTCTTCACCTCCAGGCAGAAACTCCATGATGAGATACAGATTGCGTTTATCTTGAAAGCTGTAGAACATCTTCACTACCCAGGCGCCATCAGCCTCCACCAGGATATCTCTCTCGGCCCGGATATGAGCCACCTGCCCCAGGGAGGAATACAGGTGAGGAGAGATATTATCAGTGGATCGGTATGACAGACAGGGGACTATCTGAGATGGCTGAATTAAATGTAATCGAGTCTATACCTGCTCTTTCTCTAACATGTCTGATTTCCTGAGGATCTTCATGGCATAAATGTGACCGGTGTCTTTTTTCTGAACCAGGCGCACCTGAATACAGCACAAAATGAAAATTTTTGGAGAACCGACTGAGATTGAAATGAAATGTAAAAAAAACAAAAAGAGAGAATTGTTAATTGTAAAAAATTAAAATTAAAATATTGAAATGTGGCCTTGGAAACTAACTGAAATAAGTTGAAGTACGAAAATAAAAATATTTAGAAATATTAAAAAAAAAAAATTAATGATTAAATCTTTTAAACTAAAATTAAAATGATAACTGAAAATATGTAAATAAAGGAATTCAAAATATATATAAAAAAAAATGTATACAAAAGTATATAAACAAAACAAAAATAACATTGTTATAAACACACAATGGTCATTTCAAATCCCCGAGAGCTGCCTAACTAGACAACATCTTAAAGCAGTACAGGCATCTCCTAAAGGTAGGCAATGACATTATGATGTCTCCTAATATTTTACAAGACAGTTTTCCATTGTACTTCATGGAAAAGGCAATCCTAGAATGCACTGCACAAGGCATCCACGATAGAAGAATAGTTGAGAGAAAGATTATAAACATACTTAGTTATTAGTTAACTGAATAATGACAAATCCATATAAAACAGGGCTATGTTTATTAGAGTATCGTGTTGTTGATTATTACAATCAACTGTGAGTTGCGTCTCCATGAGGAAGCATTATTTATGTGGCTTGCTAATGAAGAGCATTATATAACGATCATTTATGAGCTTTCATTTCAGCTAGTATAATGGTTGACGTCTATAGACACACCTCTCCAAATGCTCCTCTCCCGATCACTTTGAGGGACTCAAAGTCATCGAGACCAAGACGGGTCCTCTTGAGCCGCAGAAACTCGGTCTCCTTACGAGCGTGCAGAGAGCGCCTCATACTCTTCTACAGCAAAAATACAAACTACTCAGGAAAATATTTTGAATCAAATGCAACATCACTGGCATACTCGAAGCAGGGTACTAAGCACAAAGCACACAGTCTGAGTCTTATTCAAACCACTTCTCAGATAAGCAAAACAGGTTTTTTTGTTGACATTTCTGTGATTATTAACTCAGGCAGTGAGGTAGCTCTAAGGTCAGTATATCTTCTCTGAGGGCATCTCACCTCTTCATCAGGTAAACCCTCCTCATCCATCACCAACTCCAGCTTCTTCTGCCTGAAACAGAGGGAACAGCTGCATCATGACCAGCCACAACAAATCCGCTTTATTCTAATCAACTAATACTTGACTGAAACGATACGTTGAGTGATGCAGGTGTAGTGGGTTGTAGTGTTGCTATGGTTACCGCATCTCCCGCTCCTCGTGCTGGGTGAGCAGGGTGCTGTAGAAGTGCTCCAGCGTGAGTTTGGCCACCGTGACTCTCTCACGTGTATGGTTACTCATCGGGAGAGGCGCTGCCATGCCACCCGTCATGGCCATGCTAGTCTAGAACAGGAAAATCATTTGCAAAGCAAAGCTCTCTGAATATAAATGAACGCAAATACACCAGTGAGCCTTACTACCAAACAAACCACATGTACAGTATGTCTACATTTTAATAATTACAACGATAATTGATTAATCAGTATTTATTATAAATGATATTATTTTTTAGATAACATTATTAATAATAATCATCACAGCACCATCACAGTGACCAGCAATAATAAAAATATAACATTGAATGTTTTTATTGTCATTATACCATGTACAGTGAAATTAGAGTGGCTTGCCTTTAACATATATCACATAATATACTACAGCAAAACATTAAAAAGTGGAATTGCACTAACACTACAAAAATAAAGAGTTATATTGTACAATAATAGTGTATTGGACCAAGTCTTGGCTTTTTTCTTTTGAACATTGAATGCTTTTATTGTCATTATACCTTGTACAATAGCAAAATAATTAATCATAATTATAAGATTTATTTTTAATTAATTATTTTATCAATTGAATTTTTAGTTAATTAGGGTTATTGTAGGTAACTACAACTAAAACAATAAAAGTACATTTTTGCTACTTGAAATAAAATAAACATGAACTGAAAATAAAATATAAATAGATAAACTTAATAAGTTTATTTTATTTCAACTAGTTTCCATGGTAACATTTTCTCACTTTTGATTAACCAAACTTGATGAACCAAAACAACTAAAAACAAAACCTGAAATTAATTTTACAAAGATTATAAAAAAAACTAGGATTATAAAAACTAAGAGTAAAAACTATAATGTAACGATAGTAAAAAAAAAATATAGCTGCAAGCAGCAATTACCGGGGTTCAAGCATATGAAGGCATTGAAGGTGGTTTATTGTAGGGTCTAGGCCAACATGGATGTATGGCTGACAGTAAAACACATCCAAAATGTAGAATATGCTCACACACACACACACACACTGAAATTAAATGATTAAACTAGTTTATTAATACTCAATAAGCTTACTTAAACATACAGACACAGAGACACACACACATACACAGTTATACATGCACACACATTTTGTTTTAGATATAGATATTTTAAATAATTGATAGGTGAAACAAAACTTATTGCAAGTCTTCTCTTTTTAAGAGTGTATAGACTAAAAACAAAACCTGAAATTAATTTTAAAAAGATTATAAAAAAAACTAGGATTATAAAAACTAAGAGTAAAAACTATAATGTAACGATAGTAAAAAAAAAAAAGAAAAAAAAAAAGTGGCCAAATAGTTCATTAATTACTGGTAGGCGAGTCTCTCTAATTGGAGAGAAAATAAAAACCCGAAGCAGAGTTTCAAATGAGTGATTTCAGAACTCTTTGAGTCGAATGAAGAAATCCATTGTGTACTCCGTTCCATTCATATACGGTGTTCCAGGCCGGGTTTTAGTATGTGCGTTGCTGCTTGGATACACGCAAAACTGGACGTTTTGGCTTCTTTTAAACCATTTCCAACTAATTGACGAATTTTTGCCTGAAAAGTAAGTTACTCGAGATTCATTTCTTGTTTAAAGAACTGTCTTTTAAGCAGTATCATGGAAGCAAGAGTGTTGTTGTTGTTCTGAAATACTGCCGATAACAGTCACAATCTGCCTGAATCACCACCAACAGTAAATTACTATCAGGAATCTGATTAATTACAAACACCCTGCGGGCAATAACAGAAAGAAAGAAGAGAGAGAGATTAGTTAATGGCATGTATAGTAATAGTTAATGGAGTCTAGTTAATGGCATTCTTATTACAGGCCATGTTTAATAAAAAGAAACGGTTATTCAGAACAAAATGACCGTTTTTAAACATTTCAGTAATGTAGATATAGGTTAGGAGAGCGTTTGGTGCTGAGTAGACACTCGTGGTAACCATAGCAATATATACTGTAAGACTG
>NW_015505776.1:106630-108186 GCF_001515645.1 Sinocyclocheilus grahami | reverse complement strand
TTTGCATGCTTGTTAAGTGTCTTCTGTCACATGTTTTCACCAAGTGTCAAAGTTTTGAGTTTTTGTTATAGGCTTATAGGCTTTTGGGTATATCTGGCCACACCCCTTTTCTAAATGACCCCGTTATAAGTAACCAAAAGACAAAATTCAACATTGTTTTGATAATTATTGATCTAGAGAGTCCAGAGAATATTACTGCAGTGGTTTGATCGAGATTGAGCGAAAAACCTAGGACTAGTTTGCAAAAGTAGGTTTTTAACATATTTGTGAATATTTAATGAACGATTTGATTGACAGCAATGGTTTTTTAGCCAAAGTTGCTCGTTATGAGGAGTTCTATCACATGATATGCATATTTCTGTGAATGAGTGAAACACCACGTGATTACTGAGCCATAAAACTCGTTAGCGCCAACTAGTGGCGGATTTCTTTTAAAATTCGTACAGACTTTTAGAGTCATGAGTCGAACATGCCCACCGAGTTTCATTCCGATCGACCTCCGTTAACCTTGTCTAATAGGTGCTCAAAGTTCATTGGCCGATGGCGGCCATGTTTTTTGAGATACGCCAATGTCCTCATAGACCCTTATGGCACATTGGACAAAGACACTGCATACCAAATTTTCAAGACGATCGGACCAAAGGTTGCGAGGTTATAGTCATTTTTCTGTTTTTTCCATCTTATAGCACCACCAAGTGGCAGAGCTGCGCGGTTTTTTTTTATTTTACCAAAGATTGAGCTTGTACACATGTGTACCAAGTTTGGTGAAGATATCTCATTCCGTTCAAGAGTTACAGCTAAAATAACATTTGGCTAATGTTAGCATAGACGTTTCTATGCACACTGTTGCGCACGACAATCGAAATTATATTATTATTGATATTCAGTGTCCAGAGAATATTTCTGCAGTGGTTTGGTTCCGATTGGGCGAAAAACCTAGGACTAGTTCGCAAAAGTTGGTTTCGGTCATAACTCAATTTTCTGGACAAACCGTGCGTCATAGAGAAAATTTAGGTATTATGTTTTTTTTTGTTCGGGCTGAGGCAAGGATCGCAATGATGTCAAATTTTTGAGTCTACGACAAATGGTGTACGAGCTACGGCCAAAAATGTCTGAAAATTTGTTTTTTTGCGCTGTAGCGCCCCCTATTGGCTTATTGGGCTGAGACTTTGATGGGTTCTCCCCAAATTGAGCTCTATCATTTGGCCAAGTTTCAAGTCTCTAGACCTTACGGTTTGGTCTGCACGATCAGTTTTAGGGGAGAAGAATAATAATAAAAAAAAATCCTAACGATTTCAATAGAGTTTCAGCACTACTTGCTTGAACCCCCAATTACAGATATTACTAGAAAGCTAGAAGATAGTTGTAGCCGTAGATGTAGATGTAGGCAAGGATAACCTGTTTTTTTTTGTGAAGGGTAAAGTTCTGCAGTTGGTGTGTTGTAAATCACAAGTAACCATTTACTGATTCACATTAAACATTCCATATAGTTTTGAAAAAAAAGTTTTCATTTTTTCCACTTCTTTTTTCCTCATTCCGTTACACTACGTAAGATT
>NW_015505776.1:105842-106620 GCF_001515645.1 Sinocyclocheilus grahami | reverse complement strand
GTTATATGAAGATCTATCAAATGATATGCATATTGTGCTGATGTGTTAAAAATTGCACAATATACAATTGTTTACGCACTTGAAAAACGCAATTTCGCCCCCCAGTGGCCGATTTCTTTTAAAATTCTTACAGACCTTTAGGACCATGTGTCGAACATGCCCACCGAGTTTTGTTCCGATCGACCTCCGTTAACCCTGTCAAAAAGGTTCTTAAAAGATTTTGTCCAATGGCGGCCATGTTTTTTGAGAAACGCAAATGTCCTCATCGATACTTGTGCCACTTGTAGTCCTTGACACTGCAAACCAAAGTTCAAGTCGATCGGACCAACGGTTACCTAGTAATAGTTTTTCCAAAATTATAGCGCCACCAAGTGGCAAAGCTACGTAACTTTTTTTGATTTGACCAAAGTTTTAGCTCTTACACATGTGTAGCGAGTTTGGTGAAGATATCTCATTTCGTTCAAGAGTTATAGCCTTTTTAGTAAAATTGGTCCTCGACTTTTGAACGGTTTGGCGCCCCCTTGCCACAGAGAGTCGAAATTTCAACTTTTTTTTGATAATTATTGATGTTCATTGTCCAGAGAATATTTCTGCAATGGTTTGCTTCCGATCGTGCAAAAAACCTAGGACTAGTTCGCAAATGTAGGTTTTGGACATAATTCAAATTTGCTGAAAAACGAGACCTCCTAGACCCAAATTGGGAGTGACCATTTTTAATTGGCGTTGACCCAAAGATTCCAAAAATGTAAAATTTTGGAGTCTACGGCAAGCGGTTTAA
>NW_015505776.1:104154-104417 GCF_001515645.1 Sinocyclocheilus grahami | reverse complement strand
ACCAATTTTCAAGTCGATCGGATCAACGGTTGCAAAGTTATATTCAATCTTATGTTTTTTCCATTTTATAGCGCCACCAAGGGGTAGAGCTGCGCAATTTTTTTTATTTCACCAAATATTGAGCTCATACACATGTGTACCGAGTTTGGTGAATATATCTCATTCCGTTCAAGAGTTATTTCCATTTTAGTAAAATTGTCCCCGCCTCTTTCAAACGTTTCGGCGTCCCTTTACGACCGTGAGTTGAAAGTTAAATTTTTTTT
>NW_015505776.1:103875-104093 GCF_001515645.1 Sinocyclocheilus grahami | reverse complement strand
GAAAAACCTTGGACTAGTTCGCAAAAGTAGCTTTTTTAAATAATCTTGAATATTTAATTAACAATTTTATTGACAACATTGGTCCCAGAGGCAAAGTTGTTCAGCATGAGAAGATCTATATTTGGATATGAAGATTTAGTGTATGTGTGAAAAGATGAAGTTTTTGTGTACACTTAAATTCTGTTATATTTGAAATATTGTGTTTTTGGATACTTTTT
>NW_015505776.1:101245-102481 GCF_001515645.1 Sinocyclocheilus grahami | reverse complement strand
CCTTTTCAACTGTTATAGCGCCACCTAAGGTTCCATCTCCATGAATGTTTGCATGGTTGTTAAGAGTCATCTGACACATGTTTTCACCAAGTTTCATAAAGTTTTGAGTTTTAGTTGAGGTTTTATAGGCTTTTGGGTATATCTGGCCACACCCCTTTTAGAAATGACCCCGTTATAGCTAACCGAAGGTCAAAATTATTATTTTTTTGATAATTATTGATCTATAGAGTCCAGAGAATATTACTGCAGTGGTTTGATCGAGATAGAGCGAAAAACCTAGGACTAGTTCGCAAAAGTAAGTTTTTAACATATTTGTGAATATTTAATGAACGATTTGATTGACAGCATTGGTCCCAGAGGCAAAGTTGTTGAAAATGAGAACATCTATCATATGATATGAAGATCTAGGGTTTTTATGAATATATGTACATTTTCTGTAATTTGAGGTCATTTTCTATACAAATATTGTATTTTTGAGGCCTTTTCAACTGTTATAGCGCCACCTACTGTTCGATCTTCATGAAACTTTGCATGCTTGTTTAGTGTCTTCTGTCACATGTTGTCACCAAGTTTCGTAAAGTTTGGAGTTTTTGTTTAGGTTTTATAGGCTTTAGGGTATATCTGGCCACACCCCTTTCCTAAATGACCCCGTTTTAAGTAACCAAAGGACAAAATTCTAAATTTTTTTGATTTTCAAACCGATCGTACCAACGGTTGCCTAGTTATAGCTGTTTTTGTGTTTTTTCTGTCTTATAGCGCCACCAAGTGGCACAGCTTCGCATTTTTTTTTATTTGACCAAAGATTGAGCTTGTACACATGTATACCGAGTTTGGTGAAGATATCTCATTCCATTCAAGAGTTATAGCTAAAATAACATTTGGCTAACGTTAGCATAGACGTTTCTTTGCATGCTGTTGCGCACGAAAATCGAAATTTCAACTTTTTTTTGATAATTATTGATATTCAGTGTCCAGAGAATATTTCTGCAGTTGTTTTGTTCCGATCGGGCAAAAAACCTAGGACTAGTTCGCAAAAGTAGGTTTTGGACATAACTCAATTTTGCGGAAAAACCGTGCGTCGTAGAGTAAAATTACCTGTCAATAAACTTTTTTGTTGGGGCTGACCCAAGGATCGCAATGATGTAAAATGGTTGAGTCTACGACAAATGGTGTATGAGCTATGGCCAAAAATGTCTGAAATTTTAGTTTTTTGCGCTGTAGCGCCCCCGTTAGGCC
>NW_015505776.1:99524-100571 GCF_001515645.1 Sinocyclocheilus grahami | reverse complement strand
TTTATAAATGACCCCGTTATAGCTAACCAAAGGTCAAAATTAATTATTTTTTTGATAATTAGTTATCTATAGCACCCAGAGAATATTACTGCAGTGGTTTGATCGAGATTGAGCAAAAAACCTAGGACTAGTTCGCAAAAGTAGTTTTTTAAAATAATCTTGAATATGTAATGACCAGTTTGATTGACAGCATTGGTCCTAGAGGCAAAGTTGTTCAAAATGAGGAGTTCTGTCATGTGATATGAAGATCTAGTGTTTTTATGAATATATGTACATGTTCTGTAATTTGAGGTCATTTTCTATACAAATATTGTATTTTTGAGGCCTTTTCAACTGTTATAGCGCCACCTACTGTTCGATCTCGATGAAAATTTGCATGCTTGCTAAGAGTCATCCGACACATGTTTTCACCAAGTTTCGTAAAGTTTGGAGTTTTCGTTTAGGCTTTATAGATTTTGGGGTATATTTGACCACGCCCTTTTCTAAATGACACTGGTAAAGGTAGCCAAAGAACAAAATTCTACTTTTTTTTGATAATTATTGATCTAAAGAGTCCAGAGAATATTACTGCAGTGGTTTGATCGAGATTGAGCAAAAAACCTAGGACTAGTTCGCAAAAGTATGTTTTTAACATATTTGTGAATAATTATTGAACGATTTGATTGACAACAATGGTTCTTGAGGCAAAGTTGCTCGTTATGAGGAGATCTATCAAATGATATGCATATTGTCTGGATGACTGAAACACCACGTGATTACAGAGCCATAAAACTCTTTAGCGCCAACTAGTGGCCGATTTCTTTCAAAATCCTTACAGACCTTTAGGGCCATACGTCGAACATGCCCACTGAGTTTCGTCCCGATCAACCTCCGTTAACCTTGTCTTATAGGTGCTTAAATGTCTTTGGCCAATGGCGGCCATGTTTTTTTATATAATCAAATGTCCTCATAGACCCTTATGGCACACTGGACAAACACACTGCATACCAATTTTCAAGTTGCTCGGACCAACGGTTGCAAAGTTATATTTGTTCTTATGTTTTTTCC
>NW_015505776.1:69636-99514 GCF_001515645.1 Sinocyclocheilus grahami | reverse complement strand
TGAGATGGGGCAACGCTCACATGCAGTGAATAAAAAAAGAAAATTAAAAAAAAAAAAGGAAACAAAAACAGTTGCTAATTTCCCATAAATCTCCCAAGCTTTGGCAACAGTGGAGCCGGCTCATATAAAACAACTTCACTGAAGTCATAACCCAAACATAAAGACTGCAGAGCAAGCAAACACACACACACACACACACACGCTTAACGCTGCACTGGAGAAGCATGGCTGTGCTGAACACACCTTCACAGCACACAGAGACAAACGTGATGGAGTCACAATAATCACCGGTATTTTGATCTAGGCCTATGTGACAGACAGCAGCTTTATAATTAAATATTTACAGGGACAGAACTTAATTTGCTTTTCTTCAAGAATGATTATATTTAGAGCAAAACCGTCTGATTTTATAGACACCGAAGAACAAGAAGAAGAATTAGAAGAGGTGAACAAGACCATCTGAAGAGTGCACACAAACAAATTACTAAAGCACAATCTCTCCTCCCCTGATTAAATAAGACACCATGTGTGGACAATCAGCTGTTTGCATTCCTTCAAAAGATGTAATCGTTGGTCATCTTGAGCGAAGGCATGGCCTCGCTGACGTTCTGGTCGAGCCGGTGATACTCCACCCCGCGTGAGCAGAAACCGTCCCGCCAGCGGCGACTCTGAGCCAGCAGCATCAGCTGCAAACATACAGAGCAGAGGTCCATCATGATCACAGGTCACTCATACCACATATATATGTGACCCTGGAGCACAAAAGCAGTGTTAAGTCGCTGGGGGATATTTGTAGCAATAGCCAACAATACATTGTATGGGTCAAAATTATACATTTTTCTTTTATGCCAAAAATCATTAGGATATTAAGTAAAGATCATGTTCCATGAAGATATTTTGTAAATTTCCTACCATAAATATATCAAAACTTAATTTTTGATTAGTAATATGCATTGCTATGAACTTCATTTGAACAACTTTAAAGATGATTTTCTCAATATTTAGATTTTTTTGCACCCTCAGATTCCAGATTTTAAAATAGTTGTATCTCTGCCAAATATTGTTCTATCCTAACAAACCATACATCAATGGAAAGCTTATTTATTCAGCTTTCAGATGATGCATTTCACAAAATTGACACTTAAGACTGGTTTTGTGCTCTAGGGTCACACATGTGTGAACCAGTATTGTCACGATACTCACATTTCTAACTTTGATACAATACCTTAACAATAAAAAAATTATATTTGATACGATTTCCGATACAACAGGGCAAAAACGTTTATTTACTTTTGACCGTAATAAATATACTTTCTTATTAACTCTTATAAACTCTGTCTGAGATTCAGGCCTTGTAGCTCTGAGAGCAATTATATATAAATAATAATAATAATAATAATAAAGTTAATTAAATGCTAATATTTAATTTCATCATAAAAATATATAAAAAATTTGAAAGACAAAAAACTTCCAAAGACAGTAATACATAATAAATAACCCACTGAGTGATCATTCAAATAAAAATGAACGTGTTCATTATTAGTAGTTGATGCAATGTTGAGAAAACGCTTATTAAAACTGAAATGATTTCTGTAAATCCAGTGGTCAAATGTTGTGTGGTCTCTCAGTTTTCTGTGTAATTATAGTCATCTGATTAATGATTAATATGTACTCATGTAATTAATAATAAGGTAAATGTAGTCCGATTACAAGTATTTTAAAATTCAATACAATCTAACTACAAGTACTTAATTTTTGCAGTCTACAAATACATAATCCAGATTAGATGCAATCAGTTACTACGCTCTGTACATTTATTTCCTGCGAATGAATAAAAGCCACAGTTTGGGGTCTAAACCAAAGAGATATTCTTTATCAAAGTTAAGACTCTGCCACGCCCCCCTAAAACGGCTCGTTCTCACACGCCCCCACATATCTACATCACTATGTGGAAATATTTACATAATGCCGCCCAAATGTGCACGCAAAGAAAGAAGGCGTGGTTTCAGTAACCGCAGTTAGTGTTGAAGCAGCATGTCAGGGAGACGCTGTGTTTCAGTGCGAAAGCAAAAAAAAAAAAGCCTTCCGGAAGTAGATGCGTTTAGGAATCTTTAAGATTACTTACAACAGAACAGCAATGCATTTTATGGACGAGCGTTTCGTGAAGCTAGGAGAGGAGGTCATTCTGACTTTGCTATGACAACCTGCCGCTTCTGAATCAGCTACTGTTTTGTTATTAGTTTAAGTATTTGCTATTGACTGTTCAAATGCAGAGTTTTGCGCATCGTGTGTGTGTGTGTGTGTGTGTGTGATTTTTAATTGGCGTTGACCCAAGGATTCCAAATATGTAAAATTTTGGAGTCTACGGCAAGCGGTTTAGGAGTTATTAGCACTTAAGTGTTTTTGATCGCTGTAGCGCCCCCTATTGGCCGATTGGGCCGGCTCTTTGCGCCTGAGTAGCGAGCAAGACTACTACCTTTTGACAAAGTTTCAGCTCTCTAGGCCTTACGGTTTGTTCTGCCCGTTCAGTTTTAGGGAAGAATAATAATAATAATAATAATAATAAAAATCCTTACAATTACAATAGGGTTTCAGCACTGCGTGCTTGAACCCCTAAATACAACTGCACAAAAAAATGAATTCTTTATGAATATATACAGACACACAAATAATTTGAATTCAGTAATACCTTGAATATATTATATGTTTTACACACTACATTAATACAATTATTAGAGGGGAACAATTTTATTATTGCAATTTTTTGGATAGAAATTGCCAATTAAAATGGCATTTAAAAACAGGATTGCTTTGCTTGTTTGTGGGGCTGCACAAATTGGCTAAAATTTTGTGATATATAATCACTATGGATATGAAATTATAATAATAATTATTAGTAGTAGTATTAGTATCATTATTAATACTACTGCTACGACTTAATACAAATAGAAAAAATGGAAAACAAGAAATATTGCTATTGTAAACTATAAAAATAAATGTAAAAAAACAATTTTATTTTACATTACAACTGTAAAACTGTCTTAATTTCTTTACATTTTTAAACATTACACCATCTAACTTTTATTTTGACATTAAACCGCAGGAGCCCTTCTACAGTGCTTCTCATTATGAGCTTGTTAGGATGATTGGTGCATGCAAAAAAAAAATAAATGCATTGATTTAATTTAATCGTGCAGCCCTAACGCAGCACATTTAATGGCATTTCTTTACATGCTTCCCTATCGAATGTCAAAATGTGATCAAACTACTGTGGTTATCTAGAGTAAACGCAATTAGATCAAACTAAAGCCCGTGGACACGTGAAGCTTACCTTCCTCTTGTTGTGGTAGGTGATGTACACGATGGCCACCAGAAAGGCGATGATGACCAGATGAAAGAAGAAGTGGGAGTCTTCATCCTGAGAGGTGTAGATGGTTGTGTCTTTGATTTGAACATTTATTTCTTCAGGGGAGTAATGGTTTTTCTTCACTCCCTCGCTGTCTTGAGGTGACTTAATGTCACTGAAGTTTTCATCAATATCACCATCTTCGCCATCTTCATCATCATCATCGTCGTCTCCAAAGCCCATGTCTGCTCCTGGAGACGTGCGGTCGGCCATGTAATCTGAGGTGCTCTCTGTTTTGTCAGCTGCGGGGGTGGAGACGGTGGTGGGCTTGTTTGCAGGCGTAGTGGTGGGCTCTGCTGGTTTGTGTTTGGTGGATGTGAGCTGGTCTGGAGTGGTTTTGTGCAGGTCTGCGGCAGCAGTCGTAGGTGGCACGGTAGGAGCGTCTGCTGATTTGGTGCTGATGATAGCGGGAGCTGCCGTCACATTCATCAACTCGACCGATTCCCTCTGAAGACTGCCGTTCTGGATGCTTGATGTGTTCTTATCAGGTTCTATAATGATGGTTTCGCTTTTATTGCCTACGGTCACCTGAGCCACACCAGCTGTGGATAAAAAACAAGCCACATTAAGAGCAATTACTGTGATGCTTTAGTTTACTTACAAATTGTAGTCCGTTACTGATTCCAAAATACATGATAAAAATTGTAGTTCGTAACGCAATCCATTAAATTAGACATTATAGGTAATATAATCAGATTACTTTTGACCGGACTCATTTATCACATTAATTTAAATACGATAATCTTGTGCCATAATGATATTAAAAAAATGGAAAATGTATTCCATCCGTTGTGCATTAAACATTACATTACGCCAAGGTTTCCCAAACTGGGGTTCATGAAGGCACTGCAGTGGGTTTGAGAGGTTAATTAAATGCTAATATTTAATTTCATCATAAAAATATATAAAAAATTTGAAAGACAAAAAACTTCCAAAGACAGTAATACATAATAAATAACCCACTGAGTGATCATTCAAATAAAAATGAACGTGTTCATTATTAGTAGTTGATGCAATGTTGAGAAAACGCTTATTAAAACTGAAATGATTTCTGTAAATCCAGTGGTCAAATGTTGTGTGGTCTCTCAGTTTTCTGTGTAATTATAGTCATCTGATTAATGATTAATATGTACTCATGTAATTAATAATAAGGTAAATGTAGTCCGATTACAAGTATTTTAAAATTCAATACAATCTAACTACAAGTACTTAATTTTTGCAGTCTGCAAATACATAATCCAGATTAGATGCAATCAGTTACTACGCTCTGTACATTTATTTCCTGCGAATGAATAAAAGCCACAGTTTGGGGTCTAAACCAAAGAGATATTCTTTATCAAAGTTAAGACTCTGCCACGCCCCCCTAAAACGGCTCGTTCTCACACGCCCCCACATATCTTATTTGAAAAATAATGTGTTTTTTGAACATTAAAGCACGTCAACATATTCTGTTACACCAAATACACAAAATAATGATCTTTAAAACAGCATCATATGACCCCTTTAAAGCATGCATTATAGATTCCTTCGAGTGGAACGGGGATGATTCATTAGTAACACAAGTGATTGGATGAATATTATGTCATAATTTTAGGTGTAGTGTTTATAAACGGCATAATAAACTATTACCGCCCTCAACACGAGGCAAGATGATCTGTAGTCACTGAAACCAAAACCAGATTTTCATTTGATCTCATGTTACATGTGTTTCCAGTGCTGCAATATCAAACACTACGACTAATATGGAATTTTTTAAAAACCTAATTTGTCAGGAGAGACAGCGTACATTTATGCAAGCCTGCAATTCTGTCCGAATTAAAAGATATAAACAGATTTGTGTAAACTCGTATGGTAGGTTTCATAACTCTGGTGTTTACGGAAGCGTGACAGCTGCGAAACTGACCACGTCACACACAAAAACACGACACTTCCGGTATTACAATCAACACTTAGAAGGCTTGTGCGGGTTAATATTTATATAATATTTTGTAAACGTGACATTTATCGGTTCCTAGACACAAACATTTGACGAGAAAGACGTTTGAAGAGTACGTGGGGTTCATTCACACGGAACACGGGCTCTTTTCGGTAAATAAATGGCATCCTGACATAATAAATGACATCCTGTTGATGTTTAGAGGGACATCCTCCACTAACCTGCCGGTACCGATGCGCAGCTCACAGAAACGATCTGCAGTGACAGTAAAACTGCGAATATTAATGTTGCGTAGTCGCCGAATCCCGTCTTCCGCATCACCGCCATCTTCAGCGCTGTCATCGTCAGTGCGCATGCGCCGTGCCACTGTTGCCGACTAGCTTTCAGAGGAAGTATACGGTGACCGAGAAGTGCAAAACAAATCACAATTCTGAAAACAAAATAACAAATTGCAAATGCAAGTCTAAAAAACTAAATAACAATTCAGAAAACACAACAACAATTCAGAAAACATTATAACAAGTCAGAAAACACTTCGGCTGGTTCTTCTCTGTATATGTTGATTGACAGATGTCTCGTCCAATCAGCGGTGAGTAATCCCAAACCAATGGCGCTGTCTCAAACTATACCTACCTCTTCCGGTTTGTCTGATTTGTCGTTGTGTTTTCTGAATTGTTATTTTGTTTTTTAGACGTGCATTTGCGTTTGTAATTTCTTATTTTGTTTTCAGAATTGTGATTTGCTTTGCACTTCTCGGCCACCGTAGAAGTTGCTAACGGAAGGTCGATTTGTTGCTAAAAGTTGCTAAATGACGTTGTGATGTCATTGCGTGATGACGTCATTACGTAATCACGATGCAAAAATTGTGTCACTACATCAAATCTCAGTAAAAAAATATATTATAGATTTGTTCGTAAAATAATATAAATGCATAATATAATGTTAAAATATAAATAACTTTTTATATGCAACATTGAATTATTGAACAAGCACTTACACATTTTTGAAGGATTACAAGTTTTTTTATTAGCTAGTGAACTAGTAAAACTACACATTCTGAACAATTAGTTTTAAGCAGTGTATTAGTAGTCAGTATGCTACACTCTAAGAAAAGAATTCACAGGTTTTTAGAGTCTTAATTATTATCCAACTTCCTTGACAAACCCCTTTGGCCTATATCCTAACATAATCTTCAACTGAACAAACTACACAGATTAGATACATTCATCTTTTAAAGAAAAAAACTAAAATAAAATATATTTATATTATCGCACTTATAACATGCTTTTCGTCCTCTTGAAAAATTACACGCATGCGCAATATCATCAGCTTATTGGTTCTCAATTGGACGCGTCTGAAAGAAACGATTCAGTGTACTGGGGATCCGAAAACCGATGCAACCGGTTCTTGACTCGGGAACGAGAACCGCTCCAACAGTGACCGTGTACCTTCGTTACCCAGCTCGCTGCACACACGCTGCTCTGCTCGTGTTCATCTTCAGTTCTCTCTTCACAGCAATTCAGTCAGTGTACTGTTTGAGTAAATTAATTACTCTGGAATATTGGTTTATTTAGACTCAGAGGGAGTGTCAGCCATGTTAAAAAGTGAATAACTTAAGTAATTTGTGGATTAATGCTTACTGGAGACGTCAACCGTTTCAAACGATTCAGCCCGATTTGGTGAACTGGTTCAACCGGTTCACCGGTTAAATCGAACGATTTGTTTGCGAACCGGACATCACTAGTGTACAATGTAGGTGATAGGGAACGATTCAGATAGTGTAAATATGCTTTCGATTGGTGCAAATGAGGTCTGGTTTCACGTTGTGTCACGCGAACCGCGGCAGCGCACACAGTCTGATCCGGACTTGCTCCGGTCCAGAGACGCAATCGCACGGAGCAGATCATATGCGTGAGTCGGCATATATTAAACACTTTTAAAACTACACAGCCTCAGCACAATTATGATCACTATTTTCTTTTACTAGAGCAGGGATCCTCAAATCTGGCCCATGAAATCCACTTTCCTGCAGAATTTAGCTCTAACCCAAACACACCTGAGCAAGCTAATTGATGTCTTCAGGATCATTAGAAAATCACAGGTAGGTGAGTTTAATCAGGGTTGGAGCTAAACTCTGCAGCGCATTGGCCCTCCAGGGCAAGACTTGAGGAACCCTGTACTAGAGTTTCATATTGAATCTAGGGGGTAATCTATTAGACTGTTGCTGTCAAATGCGGCTTTACCGAGCTCAACGGCTCTGACCCAGTGTTGCCAACTAATTTTCAGGGGAAGTTGCTAACGGAAGGTCGATTTGTTGCTAAAAGTTGCTAAATGACGTTGTGATGTCATTGCGTGATGACGTCATTACGTAATCACGATGCAAAAATTGTGTCACTACATCAAATCTCAGTAAAAAAATATATTATAGATTTGTTCGTAAAATAATATAAATGCATAATATAATGTTAAAATATAAATAACTTTTTATATGCAACATTGAATTATTGAACAAGCACTTACACATTTTTGAAGGATTACAAGTTTTTTTATTAGCTAGTGAACTAGTAAAACTACACATTCTGAACAATTAGTTTTAAGCAGTGTATTAGTAGTCAGTATGCTACACTCTAAGAAAAGAAAATAATTCACAGGTTTTTACCGGCATTTTAAATTACGCATTGTATTTTGTGTTTCGGGTTACAGGGTTTACAACGGATAATGTCCTGGAAAATTAGGATATTTTTCTTACAGTGTACTAACTGATCAACAATCACAGGTACAACAAGGTGTATCATAAATGAACAACTATTAAATTATTATTATTATCAAATTGAACAATTGCAAACAGCAATAATTTAATTCGCGTGATGCGTGTACTGCTAGGCATCTTTGGTTTCCTCTTTTTGTGAAATTTAGACGGAAAATGTGTGCATTTTATTGTTCGAGTCACTTATCAAAAGTTGCTAAAAGTAGCCAAATAAAATTTTAAAATAGCTAAATTTGTTGCTAGGTGCTTTTGGAAGAAAAAGTTGCTCGGGTAGTCTGAAAAGTTGCTAAATAAAATGTAATGTCCAAACGTATCTTTATAAAAGTTTACAAGGTTGCTGCAGATGAAATATAACGCTGATAACATTACATAAATATTTTTTCTTCAGGTTAGATATTATTTATCACTCAAACCCCTGTCCGTCGGGCTCGCATATCCGCCATGTTTGTAGTTTTTTAACGCGTGTTTGTAGTTCTAATCGAATCCTCGTCCAGCGCGCAGTGTTGTGAGCAATATTAGCTGTTAAGAGTGTGCATCGATCTGCACTTCGAATTGTAATCTTTAGTAGTAGACCATCCGGGAAACTTTGGCATACTAATTTCAACATACTACGATTTGGGACACACTAATTCTATTTTCGATTACTATTTAGGACCGATAGTATGCAGCAATCCTTTCTATTCAGATACCTTCATTTGGCAAGGTCCAAGATCATTTACTCACTAATTCACTACTATCTAGAGAATCTATAAATACTTGATTTTTTTCAGAAATATTGCTTTTCATCACTCAAAATTTTACGAACATCAGCTGTGCGTTTACTACTATTCTACTAAAAAAAAAAAAAAGCACTAAAGGAGTTAAAGCATTAAAAAGATGCCAGCTCCATGCCAGCCTTGTGGTTTCATCAATAGTATTAATACAATAGGTATTAATTTGATTTATAAAGCTTTTTGTGCTCATCACAATTTTATATATATATATTTAAAAAAAATTGTAAACAGAGGATATTTCTTTAAAAGTATGCTCAAAGCATATTGTCCAAACACCTTGAATAAATGTGTATGCATCTTACATTGACAAAAAAAAAAAAAAAAAAAACCAAAATTTGACGAATATCAGCTGTGCGTTTACTAAAAAAAAAAATTTTTTTTTAACTTTTTTTCCAAAAAGCACTAAAGGAGTTAAAGCATTAAAAAAAAAAAGTTACCATTAATGTTGTAATTACACATAGCTCCATGCCAGCCTTGTGGTTTCATCAATAGTATTAATACAATGGATATTAATTTGATTTATAAAGCTTTTTGTGCTCATCACAATTATATATATATATTAAATAAAAACTAATTTTGTAAAAAGAGTATATTTCTTTAAAAGTATGCTCAAAGCATATTGTCCGAACACCTTGAATAAATGTGTATGCATCTTACATTGACAAAAAAAGCAGACAATGGCACACTGTAAGCGAGTACCTAACTCAACTTCTGTTTATAAAAGTTACAAATGCACATTTAAGGAAAAAACTACTATTAGTTATTATATGCAAAAAGACTGATTTTCATAGTAAGACACCAAACTGCACAGTTGAGTAGTGTGGTCCGAGTTGAAATGTTTTATTCAATGAAAGTATCCATACTGCCAAACCCACAGTATTCTAATCCTACATTTAAAAACGGAAGACTGCATCCACTCATTCAGATCTTTTCTGCTCTCCCCAATACACGTCAGAAGCTGGTTTCCAACCTCCTTTAGTTCAGGGAGAGCTGAAAGAGTTTTGCCATCAAAGGTACAGGCAGTATGCAGCGGAGAAACCATAATGGACGAGATACACATGTGGTTTCACTCACACAGACGAGACAAAAACACGAAACGCACCCAAAAGTCTGGTGTCTACAACTAAAGACGTGAAGGGCTCCTACAGCAGCCCTCTGAGTGTCATCTGTTACACACGGGTCCCTTCGTTCAAGCTTCGTCGGGGTGAAAAGCGTAGATCAGGAATGTTGTGACCTAATATTAGTGTTGTCTGATGCAAACGTCTGCATTTCTAGACGCTTCCCAAAAATTAAACTATTCTGTCATGATCAACACTGTAATAAATAATGTTGAGTGTATTGAAAATACATTTTTCGAGCCATTTCTAAATGCTCTTCTTTCGTTCTGTGTGACCTAGTAAATATGCATTTGCTGCACTCTCTGAAGAAGTGAGCCATCACTAATGCATTGTTTGACAAGAGTATAGTGCGTGTCCTTGGCCAGGGCATCTAAGAGGAACAAGGTGAGGGTAGGTATTCAAAAATAAATAAATAAATCAAGCCAGGATTATTGCACTCTTCAGCTTCCTATGCCTCGAACTCCAGGCCCAAACCCAGTTTGTGGCCACCTGCGTTAATGTTCTTCCCATCCAGAAGAGCAGAAAGGGTCAGCTTAATACCTGAACCGAGAGAAGAGGGGAAAAGTTAGACAAGGAACGATCACATCCAAGAGAGCTGACTGAAAACAACAGAACGGCATATACACTGCCATAGTCTGGGATCAGTAAGATTTTAAACGTTTTTTTAAAGAAGTCTCTTCTGCTCATCGAGGCTGCATTTATTTGATTAAAAATACAGAAAAAAAACTATAATATTGTGAAATATTATTGCAATTTAAGATAATGGTTTTCTATTTTATGGTACTTTAAGATATAATTTATTTCTATGATCAAAGCTGAATTTTCTTCAGTGTCGCATGATCTTCAGAATCATTCTAAGATGATGATTTGCTGCTCAAGAAACATTTCTGATTCTTTTAAATGTTGAGCTGCATATTTTTCTGGAAACCGAGAATATGGATTAAAAAAATAAATTGAATTATTCCCAACTTTTGGCCACTAATGTACATGAAAATAATAAAACAACTGTTTTACTGTATTTTTGATCAAATTAATGCAGTCTTGGTGAGCAGAAGACACTTAAAAAAAAATTTGTTTTTAATCATGTATGGTCTAAAAAGCAGCTGTCATCTTTTGCTGCATGATAGCAATCACAAGCAAGTATTCTGCCATCTTTGCAGGAATGTAATATGCAATTGTAACATTTATCTTTAGCAGCACTATGAAAGTGAACATCAGGCACAACAATGCTAGTACAAGCGTAGATATCTATGGATTACACCGTGTGTCACATGACTCAACATGCATCATCATTTTGAATGCCTCTGTTTTCACGTTCAAAACTACAACATGAAAACAGACTATTCAACTGTATCCACTTGAGAAAGCATCTTCAAAGACTCTCAATAGCTATGTTTCCATCCAAAGTTGCGAATTTAACTTATGCGCAAAATTGGAATATCGCGTGAAACATTTGCGAATAAGCACTGTTTCCATCCAACGAGTCAAAGAGAACTAAATCGTCACTTCCTGATAAACTGCCACTAAATATCGCTATGAAAAGTAGGAGAAGCCACTGGGAAAAGCGAGCAGATGAAGCACAATAAATGCACTCATCGCTTTCGGAGGTGGATGCTGCTGTTTGGGAACGCAATCGTGTTAAGACAGTTGTGGGAGGCGATTATACAGAAATACTTTGACGACAGGCTTTAGCTCAGGCACTGCAGAACGACCAAAACAACATTTGAGATGCCGTGCAATGAGATCCGTCTGCTGGTTTCATTGCACAGACGTTTTTAATGCGCATAGAGGAATTTATAGGGCAAATGCATTTCCATCTCCCATTTTTCCGCATTAACTCTTTTAAAAACCAACTCAACTTTTTTTTCTTCAAAATCTGGCGTTTCTGAAGCGATACTTCAAAATGTGCATAAAAACAGGGTCATGAAAACGTAGCTAGTGTGGACCAAAGGCCAAATGTATCTGGATTAATGTGGACGTAGCCTCAACCCGCCCAAACACACTTTCCCTGAAGTTCCTAGCAATCCTTGCGACTGTGATTAGTTGCTTCAGCTGGGTTCAATTAGTACTGAAGCTAAACTCTACAGGATAGTGACCGTCCAGGAGCAGGAGTGGAGCTTTAAACGGTTGCATATGCATTTAAACAGGTTTAATAAACTCTGTGCACCTGATTCACATACTCACCAGGCTTCAAGGTTTGAGTATATCCCAGGCCGACGAGGCTAGAATTATTCACTTTGGCCTGCAAGACAGACGAAACATGCTTGACTGCAAAAGTCACTGACGACAAACATAACAGCACTACATTTCAGCCCTTTCAGAAAGCATGGGCTTATTTTTCATAACCAGCTGAACATCATGAAGACCAGGCTCTTCCTAGCGGAGCATGCTTCACAACAACATCTCATCCAAACTCGTCATTTTTAGGCTATGGTGTGTACACTAGGTATGTTTACGTGCATTCATTTGCTAATTGGAATGAATCCAATCCGATTTCAGATTCGGAAAGTTCTGCTTACATGACCCCTAAAAGTTGCAATCTGAATGCGATTCCGTTTACATGTGCATTACACGTATTACTGTTGTTATGATTATTCATGAGATTATACAACATGTTGTATGTTTTTTTATTAGCATGCATTAAGAATACTCTTATGGTGCATTATAAATGCAGGCTTCTTCATCTGGTGTTACAATGCATCATACTCGTAAAAGTTATAACCACAAATAGGTTAGTATTATAATGCATTGTAACTGTTATGTTCATTTATCAGATGATACAACAGGCTGTTTATAAGGCATCATGCATGCATTATAATGCATTAACAACACCCTTATAATGCATTATAAATACAGGCTTCATGGAAAGTGTTACCAGACTTATTGCACTCACATTTTGAATTTCAGATTAAATTCTCATTGCATTCTGCTTGGCTACATCACGTTGTGAATGTGTGCTATTCATTAACACTCTTGTTGTTTCTTTCACGTGCACAAAAGTTAAGGTTTGGTGCAACGAGGCCTTTAGTGCTGGGTTACATCATTATGCCAGGAGAAATGACTGCCTTGATCAGTGAAAGCAGCATGGTCAAAAACTAAAAGCGGCAATGATAGCTTACTGAGAAGGAAGCATCGGCATCGATCTGATACTTGGCAGCGATGCCAAAGCGGGTGTTGCTGTTGCCGGCGGTCCAGGCCAGGTTGACCGCCGTCTCCAGATTATCGTTCACTTTCTGGTAAATGGAGCCACCGAACTCTGTTCCATCATTCCTGCGATTTGAAAACACATCGCACACATCTTTTAATTAATAAAATGCACTGCAATGCAAAAAGTACACTGTTTCATCAACTAGATGATCATTTGTTTTCAACAATCAATTTCACTAAATCACATAAAAGAATGCAAAACAACATTGACTATACTTCTATTCCAAAGGATATTTCAACTCGAAACACGTTTCAATCAACTGAGATCCACAAAAGGGAAAACACACAGGGTTTCTGCAGGCTTTATGAATGTTTTCATTCCTCACGGACAGATATTTGTTCTTGTTTTAAGCATAAATTCACTTAATTTTGTTTAGAGTCTCAGAAAGCAAGACTTTATATCTTCAGTTTGCATCTCAAATAAAAGTAGGATGTTTTATGGCAATTTTATAGATACGAATGTTCAAATAGCAGATTTTTTTGTTCTGAATTCTTAGACTCCAAGCATTCCGTTTTTAACAATAAGCTTCGAGTTTTCAAGATGAAGAAATTTGGAACACCAAATTCTAAATTCTAAAATGGAATTCAATCACATTGTACAGTAAGTGGTTCAGAGGTCAAGCTTCAGGGTTAAACAGGAAAGAGGGTCTTGGAGACGTCTTTCAAGATGTTTAGATATTTGTATTGCAAAAAATACAAATTTAAAATAAACCACTGAGAAAGCATGCATACTTTAATGCCATGACTATGAATTTTAAGAATTTCTGTTCCAACTTGAGACCTTTTTAAAGTCTTAATTTATGGAAGGTTTAAATAAAAATAATTTTTTGACGTTATAAAATAAATTGCAGCATTTTTTTAAACATTTTTATTTATTACAAGGAAACACTATTTTATAAAAAAATAAAAATAAACGTTTTATTCAGTGTCTTGCCGTTTTTTAATGCAAGAATATAAATGTAAAAAAAAACTAAATTTTTGACTGCATATTTTTATTAAGAAGATTGCAGTGTGTCTTTGTTATATGCAGCCCTAAACACAACTGCACACAACTCCTTAAGATTTGAGCTTCAACGATATAAACAAGCACCAGACATCAGCATGCTGCTTCCTGCTGCAAAGCCCTTGACAAATCCAATCGCCGGGGAATAAACGTATATATAAATAACCCAGCTTTCCAACCTTGAGACAGACAACAGACTCGCTAGCGTAGGTCTGATGATTTTGCGTTTGGTACATACACGTTTGTGTGGAGCTGGAACTCGTCGGTCTTGTAGCCCACAGCGAAGTTGCTCTGGGTGACCCGGTTCCTCCCAGCCTCGAAAGTCATCTGGTACCCGGCCAGCCAGCCCTCGAAGCCCACGACCACGGCTCCGTGCACCGCGGTGCCATTGATGTCATAGTCCACATCACAGCCCAGATTGATGTGCTCGCGCTGGTAGCCGCTCTTGATCTTCCCGCTCTTCTTTCTATGGGAAGTCATGAGAGAAGCCAGTGAAACGTCAGAGGAAACTGTGCGGAGTTTGTGTGAAAAACCCCAATACTGAACGCAAGTCATCGCCTGATATTCTCATGTGCTTGTTTAACTAGGGCTGCACAACTAATCAAAACTGAAAATGCAATAAGGCTTAGCGCGATTATTAAATCACTAGACAGATTTAATTCAATAAATATATGCATGTTTCCGAGTGGAGCGCAGCACTGTGTTCATTTACACGTCAGCAGCTCATGATCCCCGGTGCGTCCACATGAACATGAGTCGTTTTAACATGCGTTTGGAAACACACACCAACCGTCTTCACAAACTTCTAATGAGAGGTGCTTATCAATGCAAGAGAAGCTTTAAAGGGATAGTTCACCCAAAAATGAAAATGACCCCATGATTTGCTAACCCTAGGTGTATTTGACTTTCTTCTTTCAGACGAAATTTTCATTTTGTATACATTTAAATGTCTGTGTTGGTTCATACTAACCTAATTAAAAAGCAAATTTATTTAACAAAAAAGTGGGTCTCGGCTTGATGACCATGGGAAAATGTGGGTCCCATGAGCAAACCAGTTGAGATAAAGCATATCACAAAATTTGTGAATGCCTGCAAATTTTATTGCATTTTAAATCACAATTTGTGATTTTTTTTTGTAAATTGTGAATTTGTCTTTTTTAGGACAGAGAAAATAAATTATATTAAAATAATAATAACCTGCAATTCTCCAAACTGTGCAGTTCTAGACTAGACTCACAACCAAAAACGAATGCATCCTTCCCTTTATATATTACATCTATACTGGAAATGCCAAACATCACTACAGCGACACTAATTGTGCTGTACATAGTGAACAAGTCACATACCCAGTGTTCGGAGAAAAGGAGGAATCAAACGTCAACTTCAGTCCTTTAGCCAGCTGAGGAGAAGAAAGCAGCACTCGTGTTAAATGACAAGAATGTAATTCATATCCAATCAAGTGGAGCTCAGCTTTCCGGGTCTGGTACCTGGTCCTCCAGAGTGATCTCCGTGCCCAGAGTGTTGTCAGTGTTCCACTTCTCAGTGAAGGTCAGGCCGTGTTCTGCCCACTTGTACTTGGTCTCCAGTGTTCCTGCTACCTTGCTGGTCTCGGTGTTGGCCGATCCGGAGCTCTTGAACTCCTACAGCACCAGGAGAACAGATGCGTCACATGCTGAGAATTACTGAAACTCAAATGAGCGAAAATGCAACGTTCAACTCCTCTAAGACCCTCTTTCCTGTTTAACCCAGAAGCTTGACCTCTGACCCACTTTCTGTACAATCCGAATTTCTGTATTTTGAATTTTACATTTTAGAATGAATACTGAATTTGGTGTTCCTTTAGCCTTACGGTTATAAACTGGATATCTGCACTCTAATGGTGCGTTCACACCAGACGCGAAGCGAATATGCGCATCGCGCCACTCGCTCTAGATTACTCACGAGATGTTTTTCGTGTCACTCGCGCGAATAAAAACAGTGCGATCAACCATGCTGGAGATGACTACAATCGCTCTTTTGTACCTATTGTCAAAAAGTCCCAAATACAATGGAAAGCCAAACGCCGATGTGTCTGGGTTCACAGAACCATCCAGAGGAGGATGAATAACGTTAGGATCCTGTATTAATGTGCGCATTAAATTTGACTACTGTATATATACATTGATATTACTATTATTTTTATTATTGATAGCAGCATCTCTGTAGCCATGCTAATAAAATACAACTACCACTACAACTGATTTTAATTGTTTTCCATGCTCCAGACCTATATAATAACAGACGGCTGCAATAATGCTCTCTTCTATTGTCTGATTCAACCAGACGTGCCTATAAGCTCTTCGCTGATTGGACTTTTTGAACTTGCACGAAAGACGCGATTGAGGCGAATATCTCACGTTCGTGGCAAACGCGTCGCGAATTCACCTCTATTCGCGTCTTTGTATGTAATCTACTTGCGCAAATAATTAAATTCGCGCTTTGTGTGAACACACTGTAAGAATTCAGAACAAAAAAATCTGCTATTTGAAAATACATGTAAATAAAATTGCCATAATTTTCAGTTTTGTTAAATATCAAATGTCCAGGATTCAAGTTTTTAAAAAAAATCTAATTTAGTGTTCCTTTAAAACTATATATGTTTTATATAGTGCCTGTGAAAACCCAGCTAAAGTCATTCTTTTGTGATTTACTTTTTTCTACATACTTCATAACGATGTAGAACATTCTGTGAAAATATAACCTTTATATCTTTAATATTGACTGAGTAAGGCCATGTCAAAGATTGAAATCATAGTGAAATTAATGGTTGAAATCAAACTTTGATGCTTGTTATCTGAACTCATAATTAGATTGAGACTTTAGTCTGGATTTTACAGACAGGGTCACATATAAAATGCATTGTACTATTCAATTTAGTTGACACTTGTCTATAACTCAAAATTACACAACTCTAATCATTTTGTCATATTTCAGTCTGCATATGGATTACAGCATTTGCAGAGCTACAGTTAGACGAGGACATCCGCACACACACGCCTTTCCAAGATAAACATCCATGGGTCAATTAGTGCAAACAAGTATGAAAAAACGTGGTGCACTTCCATGTTCATCTGATGGTCACTATCTGCTTCTGAGGGCCACAGATTCATTCTGTCCATTGTAGCGATCATGTAGTTTTGGGTTATTATCTCTGATAAGGCTGGGCTGACAATATCAATTAATCCATCTTCATTTTGATGCAACTATATGGATTCTAAAATTCCAAGATCGATCTTTTAATCTATACTGTTTTCCGTTGATGAACAGAACTTCACTAACATTATTTGTAGCACCTGCCATCCATCCAATAATCGCCATGAGCTTTGTGTTGCATCACTTTTGAATAGTGGCTGACCGATATATCGGCCGATATTTGGCATTTTTCAAATATCGGCAGATACGTTTTTCCATTTGAGGCACATCTTTTATTATGAAGGCATGCCGGACTTTTATTTTGACGGCGCTGAGAGCAGCAGCGCCTGAGCGCACACCGCTCACATTCTCCCTCTTGTTCGCCGTCGTCGTTAACAGTTCTGTCTAATATGGATAGAAGTCTGTCTAATAATCAGCCAGAACTGTTAAACAAAGGAATTAAAATGTATACAAAAAGTATTATAACGATTGCTTTTATATTGTTAGTAATAGAAAGGCAAACATTATAATACTTTCTTGTTTGCTGTCAGCATTCAGCAAATACGCATTTATATAATTTAAACAAATCTTTGAATGTCTAATAAACATCAAAAACCTTGTAAACTTAGTCAAATCCAGCTGTGAGATCTTGTGAAGTGTGCATTTGTATCCTGCATGATCGCATGCTCTCTGCGTGACTTTCGGTCCGTGCAAAATGAATGCTTTAAACATTAAATTCGTGATTTCAAATTATGCTGCGCTTTATGCATTTGCCCACTGTCATGTTCATGACATTTTCACTGTGTGCTGTATGTAAAATGAGTGTTACATTGGCTTTATTTGGAAAAAATATGATTCAAAATGCACACAAACTTCCCAGAATAGCCTACTGAGTGCTCAGTTGTTTACTTCTTTTAATTTGTAAAAAATACTTCGTCATCTAAAGTATAAGTATGTTTATTTTACAAATTTATGTTTTAATCCATTTTCAAATGCTTTCAAATTTCTTAAATATTAATTAAAATAAATACAATTATATCGGCCACCCTGCTTTCCAAGATATCGGCATCGGCTGTCAAAAAAAAACCTTGTAAACTTAGTCAAATCCAGCTGTGAGATCTTGTGAAGTGTGCATTTGTATCCTGCATGATCGCATGCTCTCTGCGTGACTTTCGGTCCGTGCAAAATGAATGCTTTAAACATTAAATTCGTGATTTCAAATTATGCTGCGCTTTATGCATTTGCCCACTGTCATGTTCATGACATTTTCACTGTGTGCTGTATGTAAAATGAGTGTTACATTGGCTTTATTTGGAAAAAATATGATTCCCAATGCACACAAACTTCCCAGAATAGCCTACTGAGTGCTCAGTTGTTTACTTCCTTTTTAATTTGTAAAAAATACTTTGTCATCTAAAGTATAAGTATGTTTATTTTACAAATTTATGTTTTAATCCATTTTCAAATGCTTTCAAATTTCTTAAATATTAATTAAAATAAATACAATTATATCGGCCACCCTGCTTTCCAAGATATCGGCATCGGCTGTCAAAAAACCAATATCGGTCGACCACTACTTTTGATATGAAACAACGCTTTCAAATTCTGTCTATTTTTCAAGAAAATAATAGCTCTAGAAAGATGCATTTTGCTAAATATATGCACCGGGGTTATTATAGTTAACAAAAACTAAAACCATTAAGAAAAGCTACTTAAAATAAACTTTAACTGAAATAAAAAATATGAAAGAAACTTAAAAATGTTTAATTTCAGCAAGTTGCCAAAGCAACATTTAGTACATTTACCTTGATGTACTAAAATAGCTAAAACTGAAATAATAAGTAATAAAAATTATATAGACATTAAAAAATAAATAAAAACAACTTTAACTAAAATTACAATTAAAAGAGAAAATAAACACTAATTAAAAATATTATATAATAGGATCTCAAAAATAACACTGATATAACACTATAATACATATACATTTTATTTTTAATCAACCTGTTAGTAATATTTTATCTATTTTGTATTTATGCTTATATGCAAGTCTGAATAAATCTCTCATGAAAACAAGCTATTACAGCCACTAATTAAATTTACTATTATTTCAACAACAAATTGGAGTAGAAACATACAGTAACTAAATATACAACCTTCCTTATGTGCAATTAAAACATTTTTATATATCTTTTTGAGTGTTGATTATTCTATCGGGAAAAAAAGCAAGTAAATTTTGGCTCTGTTGTTAATTTTAACCTTAAATATTACAGTAATGTACCAAATGACAGGCTTCCCTGTACAGTATTTTACAGCCTTGAGACATTTTATCTATACAAATCAAGAGCAAACATGAAACATTCTGGCTTTTCAAAACGTGACATCAGTAGTGTTTCTACTGTATGATTTCAATGACATCTGGACAGAAATCACATCAATATTTCATCAAGTTTGGACTGAAATCCACTGGCTACTTACCAATCCATTCTCTGACCTCGTTTTCAAGTCCAACTTGATCAGACCAAAACCTGCAAATGACACATTGCACATCACTGATGGCAGAAACCGATCCGCAGTTTCACACAGCCAACGGCAAATCATTTCATAATATTTTATTTTAGTGTGAAATAGTTTTTCCCTGTCTGCTGCGAGGAGTTTTAATAGAGCGCAAAAGTCGGCTTCCCAAAGAAAAAAAAATCCCATTCATTTTCTCCACAGGGGAATTCATTTAAGGTTAACTTATAATTTACCATTAAAACAGACCTACCGTGAGCTACAATGTTGTTAATCGACGGTTCGACAAGCGTATGCCAATCAGAACTGATGATTTCAGTTTATTTTCTAAATAATCGTGTTCATCAGCGGAATTCCTGGTGGGAAAAAAACAACATTACCCATGATTCTTCTCACCAATCAGAGAAGCGAAATACGTAAATCATGCCAAAATAACTCTTTAGCTCCGCCCACTGACACAAAGCACTGTGAATGAAGTCAGCGAGTCTCCATGCATCATTTCTCTACTGATATTTTGAGTACGTCGTGCACAATGCTTCATGGGAATGTAGTTCTTTCCCCTCACACTAAAGCTGGTCACACTCTTGTCTTTTTGTCTGATATTTAGATGCTTTTTTTGCTTCAGATCAATGTTTATAGGATCATGGCTTATAACGGGCAGACACTAACATATCGTAATCCATTACTGATTCCAGATTACATGACACAAATTGTAGTCAGTGTTGTAATCCATTACATTACACATTTTATGTAATATAATCAGACTACTTTTTGATTACTTTTGAGCTAACTCGTTTATCGCATTGATTTAAAGCGGTCATGTGATGTTGCTAAAAAGAACATTATGTTGTGCATTTGGTGTAATGAAATGAAACGTGTCGATTTTTACAAAGCTCATCGGTCTGAAAAGCGAGGTGTGCTCTGATTGGCCAGTGAGCTAGTGCGTCGTGATTGGTTGAATACCTCAAGCGTGTGCCAGCGGAATTCCTGGTGGGAAAAAAACAACATTACCCATGATTCTTCTCACCAATCAGAGAAGCGAAATACGTAAATCATGCCAAAATAACTCTTTAGCTCCGCCCACTGACACAAAGCACTGTGAATGAAGTCATCGAGTCTCCATGCACTCGCACAGAGACTATATGCATCATTTCTCTACTGATATTTTGAGTACGTCGTGCACAATGCTTCATGGGAATGTAGTTCTTTCCCCTCACACTAAAGCTGGTCACACTCTTGTCTTTGATATTTAGATGCTTTTTTGCTTCAGATCAATGTTTATAGGATCATGGCTTATAACGGGCAGACACTAACATATCGTAATCCATTACTGATTCCAGATTACATGACACAAATTGTAGTCAGTGTTGTAATCCATTACATTACACATTTTATGTAATTAGGGAGAATCGATAAATTATGAATAATATGTAATCAGTAAAAAAAGTAACTCTAATCCGACTATGTGCGGCGTGTGCATTGTGCGTGTATGCATCTCTAATATAAAACCAGATGAACTCATACCATATCCTTTAGTGAAGATGTCCCTGGCGGACTTGCCCAGGTCTACATATGTTGGAGGAACAGCCATTGTCTGAAACACAGAGAGAGTGAGGTGAAGGTCAACCAGAGGTCAAGTGAACAGTCAGCACACAGCAAATCACAATCAACCTCATATAAACCCACTGACCCTCTTCAGCACTTAGTGAGGAACATACTGCGTTTTCATGACATCCCGCCTGCCTTTCGAGTATCTGTGCATGTGGAAAACCCACATTATACTGTGACCAGCCGATGCTGATCATCGCAAAATGGCCAGATGCTGGCGGACAGAGGACTACTTGCATCCCACCCATGCATCACAGCCAGGCCTGCTCCTTCAGCACACCATACACGATGCATGCGAGTCTCTGAGTAAACTGGATGCAAACGAAATAGCAGAACACAATGCAAACTCTGATCTGCGTGTGAAGGAGATGAGGAGCTCGATGGCGCAGGTTTAGGCCACTATCAGAGCAGACAGATGAGCACACAATCAGCCCTTTCCACTCATGCAATATTGCAATACTTCGTGAGACAGGAGTCGCACGAGCGCAGGATACATGCAGTTTAACCGTGCGCGTTTGATCACGCTAGCATGCGGTCGGAGCACATTCACACATGCGGCAAATGCATCAGTTGTAGCATTAACGAGTGATTCCGGCCCCGCTCGCGACGTTAATGCGCCGCATCGCCGCCGCACTCACTACAGACTCACGCGAGAGCCCCGGGCTTTGACGTTCACCGCAGGACGAAGGTCGTGCAATTGAACAAACCTGTGTGAAGTCGTGAGGACAGGACTCAGCCGAGAGCATGCGACGTGCAGAGAACTACGCAAGAGCGTAACGCCACGCCTGCAGAATAATCTCGAGCCTCATCTCAGCGGATTGCACATCTTCTTCTTTTTCTGAGCTTTTGCAACTTTTAATTATTGCATATCGCCACCTACTGTACAGGAGTGTGTAAAGGGAAAGGGGGGGGGCATAGTTTGCTTACCTATTCTTATTAATGTCTCCCTCTATTTCTAGTTTTTTTTTATTTTTTTTATTGTAGTTTAATTTATGCAACACCTCGAGATGAAACTACATCTGGATTTTTTTTTTTCTTTTATGAGGTTGTAAGGAAATATTTATTTATTTGCTTACTTCTTATTAATGTTTCTGTCTGTTTAAATTGTAATAATTGTTTTAATCATTGTTATAATTTTATTTATTGTATTTTAATGTATTATTTAGTTGTTGTAATTATTTTGAATATATATATATATATCATTTTGCGTTTTGCAAAGTCCGCTGCTTCAGTATTTGTAGATTATTTTTCCACGTGTTTCTATGGTATACTGAAAAACAATGATAAGCATATCATAAGTTTTAAAGGCTTTTATTGGCAAAAAAATGTACAGAGTTGACCCTTGTTCTTCATAACCTCTGCGATTCGCTCTGGCATGCTGGATATCAGCTTCTGGGTCAAATCCTGACTGATGGCCATCCATTCTTGCCTTATTAGTTCTCGGAGTTGATCACGATCTGTGGGCTTCTGCTCGTCCACTCGCCTTCTGAGGACTGACCACAGGTTCTCTATGGGACTGAGATCCGGGGAGTTGCCTGGCCACGGATCCAAAGTTTCAATGCAATGATCTTCGAGCCACTTCTTTGTCGCTCTTGCTTTGTGACATGGTGCTCCATCATGCTGGAGAATGCACGGATCATCACCAAACTGCTCGTGGATCGCTGGAAGAAGTCGCTCTTGCAGGACGTTTTGATACCATTCTTTATTCCTGGCAGTGTTTTGGGGCAGAGTTATGAGAGCGCCCACTCCTTTGGTTGAAAAGCAACCCCACACATGGATGGTCTCAGGATGCTTCACTGTTGGCTCGACGCAGGACTCATGGTAGCGTTCACCTTTTCTTCTCCGAACCATCGATTTCCCAGATGCCCCAAACAGTTGGAAGGGAGCTTCATCAGAGAAAATAACTTTGCACCAGTCTTCCGCTTTCCAATCCTTGTACTTCCTGCAGAATTCCAGTCTGTCCTTGAGGTTTTTCTTGGAGAGAAGTGGCTTCTTTGCTGCGCTTCTTGACATGATGGCTGCACGTGTTTCTTTGGAGGTAACCATTGCTAACAAGAACACAGTAGGCTAGTGATGTTATGCTGGACATTGAAGCTCTGAAGCTTGTATCAAAAACAACAACAACAACACTTTTCACATCAGAGCACTGTATACAGGGTTGCCAGGTTTTCCGGGAAAATCATGTTCGGGGGGGTTAAAATACACGTTTTGTGGTGGGTCCCCCTGGTCAAATTAGCATTTTAGGGGATAAATATCACGTTATTGGGGTCGCAGCCCGCGGACATGAAAAACAACCCGCGGTAATAGTGTTAAAGTAGGCTATCCCAATTCTACGGGAAAACCGCGGACTTGGCAACACTTGCATCGAGCTTGATTCGTCTTGCCAAAAGCACGTGATCTATGACGTTTGAAGCGTCGTACGTCTGAAAACCACGTGACTGCTTCAGAATGTAGTTCAAACGAAGTTATATTACTTTATAATGCGTTAGCAATTTTATTTTTTTTCAATATCGTAATTAAATATTTAGCTCAAATTAACTTTGCCCATGAAATAACAGCGGCTGTGCATTTTTATGAACATTTTTCCGATCAAATTGTGTTGAAAGCTTTTTATTATTTTTTTTATATATATTATTATTATTGAAATATTCACACTCAACATTTTACATTAGCCAGGGGGTGAAGACAAGGAAAGAAGGATATAAAATGACATTGAAATGTTAAAATAATAATAATAATAATAATAATAAAATAAAAACATGGAAATGCTTTAATACACTTAACAGCTTTCTTGTTTATCAGATTATAAATAGATTTTAGGCATTGTTTAACTTCTGATTTAAAAATAAAAAATAATGGTTTATAATCCACATACTTGCATTTATGTATATTAAAATTTGCCAATAACCAAATTAATCAAATAATATAAATAATAAGTAAGTGATGTTTATCTAACAAACCAGCAGATATCTAACCAAAATCTGGTTGAATAAAGAAAACTCCAAAACAAATGAAAAAACGTTTGTTTGTAGACCACAAAAGTGACACAAATTCAGAATAAGTTAACAGAAGACCTTCTTGGTTGAAAAGTTGGCTCACCAAAACTATATCATTAGAAAACCAATAAAAAAAACAAACAATGATTTAGATTTGTATAAAATATGTTTATTATTCCATATGAAACATCTATTAGGAGAGAAATAATGTTTATAGATTAAAGTCCAGCAGAGAAGCATTTGTTTGTGAAAATTAGATCATTTTAACAGACGTTTAGAAATACTGTAGTTATAAAGCAAAATAAAATGAAGACCTCCGACCTGTGAGAAAATACAATGAGGAATAATATTCCATATACTAGTTGTTTTTTTATTGTTTATACACTCTAAAAAATGCTGGGTCAAATATAACCCAGCACTGGGTTAAAAAGGGACAAACCCAGCTATTGGGTTGTTTTGACCCAGCGATTGGGTTGTTTTGACCCAGCGATTGGGTTGTTTTGACCCAGCGATTGGGTTGTTTTGACCCAGCGATTGGGTTGTTTTGACCCAGCGATTGGGTTGTTTTGACCCAGCGATTGGGTTGTTTTGACCCAGCGATTGGGTTGTTTTGACCCAGCGATTGGGTTGTTTTGACCCAGCGATTGGGTTGTTTTGACCCAGCGATTGGGTTGTTTTGACCCAGCGATTGGGTTGTTTTGACCCAGCGATTGGGTTGTTTTGACCCAGCGATTGGGTTGTTTTGACCCAGCGATTGGGTTGTTTTGACCCAGCGATTGGGTTGTTTTGACCCAGCGATTGGGTTGTTTTGACCCAGCGATTGGGTTGTTTTGACCCAGCGATTGGGTTGTTTTGACCCAGCGATTGGGTTGTTTTGACCCAGCGATTGGGTTGTTTTGACCCAGCGATTGGGTTGTTTTGACCCAGCGATTGGGTTGTTTTGACCCAGCGATTGGGTTGTTTTGACCCAGCGATTGGGTTGTTTTGACCCAGCGATTGGGTTGTTTTGACCCAGCGATTGGGTTGTTTTGACCCAGCGATTGGGTTGTTTTGACCCAGCGATTGGGTTGTTTTGACCCAGCGATTGGGTTGTTTTGACCCAGCGATTGGGTTGTTTTGACCCAGCGATTGGGTTGTTTTGACCCAGCGATTGGGTTGTTTTGACCCAGCGATTGGGTTGTTTTGACCCAGCGATTGGGTTGTTTTGACCCAGCGATTGGGTTGTTTTGACCCAGCGATTGGGTTGTTTTGACCCAGCGATTGGGTTGTTTTGACCCAGCGATTGGGTTGTTTTGACCCAGCGATTGGGTTGTTTTGACCCAGCGATTGGGTTGTTTTGACCCAGCGATTGGGTTGTTTTGACCCAGCGATTGGGTTGTTTTGACCCAGCGATTGGGTTGTTTTGACCCAGCGATTGGGTTGTTTTGACCCAGCGATTGGGTTGTTTTGACCCAGCGATTGGGTTGTTTTGACCCAGCGATTGGGTTGTTTTGACCCAGCGATTGGGTTGTTTTGACCCAGCGATTGGGTTGTTTTGACCCAGCGATTGGGTTGTTTTGACCCAGCGATTGGGTTGTTTTGACCCAGCGATTGGGTTGTTTTGACCCAGCGATTGGGTTGTTTTGACCCAGCGATTGGGTTGTTTTGACCCAGCGATTGGGTTGTTTTGACCCAGCGATTGGGTTGTTTTGACCCAGCGATTGGGTTGTTTTGACCCAGCGATTGGGTTGTTTTGACCCAGCGATTGGGTTGTTTTGACCCAGCGATTGGGTTGTTTTGACCCAGCGATTGGGTTGTTTTGACCCAGCGATTGGGTTGTTTTGACCCAGCGATTGGGTTGTTTTGACCCAGCGATTGGGTTGTTTTGACCCAGCGATTGGGTTGTTTTGACCCAGCGATTGGGTTGTTTTGACCCAGCGATTGGGTTGTTTTGACCCAGCGATTGGGTTGTTTTGACCCAGCGATTGGGTTGTTTTGACCCAGCGATTGGGTTGTTTTGACCCAGCGATTGGGTTGTTTTGACCCAGCGATTGGGTTGTTTTGACCCAGCGATTGGGTTGTTTTGACCCAGCGATTGGGTTGTTTTGACCCAGCGATTGGGTTGTTTTGACCCAGCGATTGGGTTGTTTTGACCCAGCGATTGGGTTGTTTTGACCCAGCGATTGGGTTGTTTTGACCCAGCGATTGGGTTGTTTTGACCCAGCGATTGGGTTGTTTTGACCCAGCGATTGGGTTGTTTTGACCCAGCGGTTGGGTCAAAACAACCCAACAGCTGGGTCAAAACAACCCATTTTATAGAGTGTATATGTATACTGCTAATGTTTACTCTATTTTGTGTATTGTTACTTGTGAGCTTTTCTATTGATGTGTTTTATGTTCTCCTGAAGGTGTTTGTACAGTTTGTTTACTGTTTAAAATGGTTGTAAAATTTTATTAAATTAAATGTAAAATGTAAATAAAATTTACATATTTTTATTTTTAATTTTATTAAATTAAATGTAAAATGTAAATAAAATTGCTTATGATTACACCCGTATATGTATGTTTCTTCTCTGGTTTGAACTCCTGAAAGTGTTTGTACAGCATTCAAAACTCATCAAGAGACAAGAGTTGCTCCGGTATCTAAGTTACAATAAGGCTTTGAATGTTTTTGCGTTGATTTCAAACACTGTGTTCAAAACTGTCTGATTTAGAATGATTTTTGTTTAAATTGTCTTGCAAACTTCACTATCATATTTTTTGTAATATCAGACTTGTAACATATGTTACAAGTAACTAAGTAATGCAATTAGTTACTTTTTAATGGAGTAACGCAATATTGTTATGCATTACTTTTAAAAGTATAACTTTCCCCAACACTACATGTGTTCAGTATGTGATATTATCTCCCAACAGCCAGTTAAAAAAAGAACACAATGCAGTCCAGGCTGGAGAAAGAAAGGCTCTGCTTTTAGTTTTTCTTAAGCAACCAACCCAGGTTTGAACTCAATAGGTAGCCAGTGCAGAGACTGTAGAATTGGGGTAATATGATCATATTTTCTTGACCTGGTAAGGACTCTAGCCGCTGCATTTTGGACTACCTGTAGCTCGTTTACTGAAGATGCAGGACAACCATCTAGCAGTGCATTACAGTAGTCCAGTCTAGAGGTCATGAATGCAATGTCCTCACTAATATAGTTAAACACATGTGATAAATCTTTATTCTATATAAAACCAATATTGGACATCAAATGCATAAATAACCTATGAGAACAACCAAAGTATATTATAACCAGTTAACCACTGCAGCAAAAAATATGTTTTTTTTTCCAATTATGTGCATGAGCAGCGCCACATGCTGTTATTATCAAAAGCGTCCAGATGATGGCAGTATTTTAGCAAACTGAGCTGAAGCTTCACATTCACAAAGCCAAGGAGACGTATTTGCATTGGCCAACATCAAGGAGATACAAATAATGTGCATTATTGTTATGTTATATGCATTCTTATAAATAATGCATTACTGTTAATGTATTAGGCGCGTATGATGTGTGGACAATTATAATACAAATAAGCTGTTATATAGTAGACTGTAGGTGTAATTGCTAAATTGTTATATTCTGTTGAATTTATTAAGATGGAATCAAATCTATAAACCAGTTTAATGGGGTTTGTATGTCACAACATAAATTATGTCACTGACTGATACAATTTAGTCTGGATAAATGCGCTCTGCTCTTGTGAATTCAGCACTGATGAGTGTTTTGTGTGATTGTTGCTGCTTTGGGTTGAAAGGACCATTGAGATATAACTTATGTTCAGTTTAAACAAGAGTTTGGCTTTATCTTCATAAGCATCTGATTAGTCAAAGACGGATGTCTGGTCATGTTTTTCTAACCTCACTTATTGTTTACTATTGTAATAGATGAGAAAAGAGGATGTGTGTGGGTAAGCTATTGAAGTATTTAAATATGTTAAATACAACTACCATCTCACAGACTCAAATAAATAGATCGGATACATGTTTGGTATGGTATTTTCCTGATACCCTACAGTGAGCATCTATAAACACCTTCTTTTTTTTTTTTGCATTTGTTGTTTAAGCCCCGTTAAATCATCTTTGCATATGGGCCCAAGCCTGACTTGCTGTGCCACTGGTCCCTTTCTCAAGTCTGTTAACAAGGAAGTAATTTTCTCGTTTATGATCATCAGAATCAGAATCAGAAAGAGCTTTATTGCCAAGTATGTTTGCACATACAAGGAATGTGTTATAGTGTCACAAGCTTCCAGTACACGGAGACAACAACAACACACAGATAATAAAAATGAGATGTGAATAAAATACACATGCATAAATATAAACCACAAAAAAATAATAAATTGTATGTACAGGTGTGGTATAGATGGAATAGGAATAGAATAAAATAAAATAAGTTGTAGGGATGTACTAGGGTTTAGGGTGATAAATAAGTATAAGGTTATTGCACATACTGTACTTTAATTGCACAATGGGAGAACATGAACTGTTCATGAGGTAGATTGCCTGGGGAAAGAAACTGTTCTTGTGCCTGGCTGTCCTGGTATTCGGTGCTCTGTAACGCCGACCAGATGGCAAAAGTTCAAAAAGGAGATGGCTTGGATGTGATGGATCCAGAGTGATTTTCTGAGCCCTTTTCCTCACTCTGGATGTATACAGTTCTTGGAGGGTAGGCAGGGGGGCACCAATAATCCTTTCAGCAGTCATGTGGCCATGTGACCCAGGCTGGCCAGTCATTGTGATTCATTTTAAAGCTGGAAGAGTTTGAGTTAATGTATAAACTTGGGATGTACGATATTGGATTTTTCAATTCATTTAGGTGATAGCCGATGCCGATACCGATATAATTCCTTTAATTTGGAAACAACACCAAGTCTATCTTGTGCAGAGATTATAAACTTTTATTTTTTTGGTTAGTTTTAAGCAAAAACCTACTTGTTAGAACTAAATAAAAATTATTAAAGTTATTTTTATAATGAGAGTACATTGAAAGCTTTTGGGGAAAAAACTACAGGTGCATCTCAATAAATTAGAATGTTGTGGAAAAGTTCATTTATTTCAGTAATTCAACTCAAATTGTGAAACTCGTGTATTAAATAAATTCAGTGCACACAGACTGAAGTAGTTTAAGATCAAAGCTGATTTTTATTTTTTCAGACAGATGCATTCTCAAATGGGATCCAAAGCCAACCCTGTGTCCGAAATCGCCCCCTATAACCTTAAATAGGGCACTGTTTGAGGGGACAGCCATTTTTAGTGATGTCCAAAACCACATCTTTTCTGCAGTGTGTGTGTGTGTGTGTGTGTGTGTGTGTGTGTGTGTGTGTGTGTGTGTGTGGGAGAGTGTGTGTGAGCGTGTGAGT
>NW_015505776.1:64909-69570 GCF_001515645.1 Sinocyclocheilus grahami | reverse complement strand
TGAGTGAGGGTGTGTGTAAGTGTGTGTATGTGTGTGTGTGTGTGTGTGTGTGTGTGTGTGTGTGTGTGTGTGTGAAATGAATTAAAAAGTAATGGAGATCAGTTATGGAGGTTGTATTTTCAAACTTCAAAGTGTTGCTAATACATTGCATTATCCTCTCCTTATTTAGAGAACATATTGATATATTGAGCTCCCTTTAATTTATTCCTTACGTTTCATTTAATCGGTCTTAAAAAGGTCTTTAAGACTGTCTTAAATCTGCCTTAAGAAAACTTGCAGAAACCCTGTATTATTAACATTAAATTCATGCTTTAATTGTAGGCTAATTATTGCAGGTTTGAGTCATAGGTTTAAAGGCATGCAACCATAAACGTTTGCATTTAGCTTCAAAGGCTGTCTTTGATGACAGTATTTTATAATAAGAATCTCTTCGCTTTCATATTCTGAGATCCAAATGCACTGCAAGACATTTTCTTCCTTACTCCACAGATCTTATCCGTTCATATTTGCGTACCGACATGGTTGACAGCTGTTAATGTACAATCACTGACTGTAATAGGCTACTGTACAAGATTCCCATTCCAACTGAAAGCATAAATCTAGGCCGCTGTATGCGCTGCCGTTTTGCTCAGAGCAAAATGCAAAACTGTTGCATTTCATTAATTAACCGTGTCAATAGCATGCAATACATCTTAGTATTAGCTATCCACTATTAACCTGTAGTTAGTGACGTATCGTCTCAGAAAGAGTGTTGCCATCAGCTTTGATGTAGTCCGTTCAGGGTTTCATAACAGCAGAAAGCAACATGTGGTGCACACCTCCACAAACTACACATCTGATGTGCACAACAAAACAATCGTGCATATCCAAGTGAAGTGTCAGATAATGCTTTTCCACTACATTACCCAAGTTGTTGACATCACAAGGAGAGAAAGAAACAGCTTGCTTCCTGCCTTCTGAAAGGTATCACAAATGTCAAGCGCTTGTGGTTTGTCTTTAAATGAGGTGAATCACCGCACACTTCAGCATCTTTGTTCTGCTGCCTTTTGTTTTGCTCCTAACGAGAAAGATGATTATCAAACCCGAGCCGAACGTGAAGGCGCACTGCCTGTGCATGGAGAGATGTGTGACGATATGCAGTCTGTTGACAAACTGTGCATCAGTCTTACACAATATCTCCACTTTGACAAAACTGTTTATTAGTGGTGTTTGGCAAGTGATTTGATCAAAATGTCATGCTTTTACGTTACTCGACTGTCGTATTGTTTATGCATCTATTTGCATGCTGTTGTAGGGTCACAAAGGTCGTCTCCGTTAGTGTCGGAGCTCTTTGTGCTGTTTGCTGAGATTGCTCAAGAGTCTTACGCAGGCAGGAAACGCTCAGGTAAGAGTCTGAGCGCATGTGTGGAGGTCTTCAACACCCACTCAACTCTCACCCGGCACAACAGCGTCAACATTTTCCACTCGCTCCCCAAGAGCACAACGTGCACAGAGCTTAACGCAACAAACGAATCTAGGGCAGAAGTGCTGGTCAAAAAATAGCTCGTATTTTCCACCGCATGCATAAATTATGAACCATTTTTTATGCACAGTTTTTCACTCATAACACAAAGCTGACAACAGTAGTGTGAGACTGATATTTGATGTGATCTGCCATTTTTTTTGTCTGGTTTTCAGGGGTCTGGCCTGGCTGGAGGTCTTTAAGTGAATATACACTCTAAAAAATGCTGGGTTAAATATAACCCAACGCTGGGTTAAAAAGGGACAAACCCAGCTATTGGGTTGTTTTGACCCAGCGGTTCAACCCAGCATTTTTAAGAGTGTATGTGGAAGAGTATATCTCAAAGAACCCATCGTTTCTTTAAAGTTTTTGCATTTTCAAATACTTATTTGTCTTCAATAGTTGTTTTTAAATGGTTATGTGACAAATGAGTTTCTATGAATACTAATACTAAAAGCTGCATTAATAATAAGAATAATAATTGCAGATGGAGCGTGTCACACCACAGCACATGCCTGCTTCCCAAATATAGTTTGTGTCAATTCCCTTGGACCTTTTCTGAAGAAAATTATTTTACGTGAATAAAGATAAGTAATAATTTTCACTTAGAAATTGCTAGTAAGCTTCACAAATAATTGCAAAGAAACTGCAAGTATTAACATGACATTTTATATGAAATTTTATGGAAAGAATAAGCGAAAGTCAAATCTCGCCTTTGGACCTCAAGCACTTAATCCGTCGAACAGCAATGCGAATAATGTTAAAATATAATAAAAAATTGAAATAAATTCTGAGGTGGGAAAATTATGCATCTACCCTTTTAAATCAGGACAGGACATGACAAAACTGTATATACAAAATTTTACATAGAAAGCATATTAAATGTAAGTAAAGTGTCTGCCTTAATTTTAACTTAAATCTAAAAAGTGAAAATATGGGTAAAATAATGTTCCATCGTCATTCAGCGTAACAGATATATCTATGTAAAAATGAAACAACATACTAATTCTGACCTGTACTTATTAACATTTATAAAAGAATAAGTGATCATACTCAATTTTATTATGTTATCAAAGATTAAAAACTTTTTGCAGCCTAATGGTTGGTTTGAAGGACAGTGGCAAAAATTGGTAAAGATTTCAAATTAATTAATTAATTAGTATTTTAGGGGCTGCACTGTGATCTTAAATAGTCTTTGAATGTCATTAATGATTCTTGCTCTAAATATGCCTGGCAAGTGTACAAAGTATATTTTTGGGTACACAAACGATTGTTATATTGAATGACATTTTTTCCTTTAAATTATGGAAAACTAAAATTATTGTCATTATGTTTTGCTCAGGAAAAATACACTTTTATTGTTCTGATGCTTGAAACCCCCTTTTCTTCTTTTGATAACTCTAAAATGTTGTCAACTGAATTATAAAATGTTTGTTGTATTAATTGTGCTTATTAATTGACATAGCAATACATTTAAACAAAACAACCAATTTTTTGTCCACTGGATATTTGAGACACCCTAAAAGGTCACCCTTTAGACCCAGTCTTAACACAGTGATCCCTGTCGAGTCATGCAACCGATGAGCTGAACTACAAAACGGGGGAAACATAGATCTACAAAATTTGCTTTCATTGTGCAAAACCAACCAAATTCTTCTTGAGGGTCATGTACTCTATCAGGTACAATACTCATATATATTGTAAGTGTTGTTGATTCATTTTAGCTCACACAGTTGACCAGCATCATTTCATTTCAACCTCTTTCAGTGTGGGATTTTTTTCAGCAGGTTAAAGTGGTGCATCTGATCACTTACACTGAGTACATATTACTACTCTAAGGTACTATTATGAACCCTTTGCGGATAAAGACGGTCCCAGTGAGAAGCTGTTGTACTCCTAAAGGTATCATTTTTGCACTTTTTCTTTTTTGACAGTCGCACACTCTCCTCAACAACACGCATGACTTGAGGAATCATTCTCAAACACACAGACTGAACTGTAACTGCGATCTTGATGCTTGCACTACTAACAAACAGACAAACGAATGAACATGTGGGACTAGGACTAATAAAGCAGCTGGGCCTTATCATCCCTGCCTTATGTGATCCATTCGGTTCATACGCAGAACGAACAAAGCCTCCTCGGCTTTTAATGAATTGCTTCCACTCGAGTGTCGTGTTATACAAATCAAAAGATTACTGTGAAGGACTAATGTCTCTGTGGTGAGCCTAGTGTCGCCATCTTTATGGCGCCTCTGTAATCAGTGCCAAGGAGAGAAGCGTGTGATGGGCATTTAGATGCTGTGATGACTGGGAATGATGTGGAAATGGAGATGAGCATTCGTTCCCAGCATTGATCCGCAGCGGAAGATTGATGGTGGGAAGGGATGTGTTGATTTGTTTTCTCACACTCATGTGTACATTTGCTTTCCTGCGCTCAGAGTTTGATTTGCTATCATGGGAAAACAAGATGCTGGAGTGTTTCTGGATGTTTCAGCGGTTTGGTGGAGCGCTGAAGAGCGACGAGGTGACTCTGAAAAAGATTTGCAGTCACAAATTAGATAAGCAGATAGAGAGCATTTTATGAAGGGAGTTGTATTTATTGTTAAAAAACAAAACATTAAACAAAAAAAGCTTTTGAGCTTTTATTTAGTAGCGTAATCTAGGTCACTCATTTTAGGTAATGTATTCTGACTACTTTTTAGATGACTTTTTTTTGTCTAACTTGTTTTAAACTTACCATTAAATGTAACATATTGATATAAAAAAGCAAAGAGAAAGAAAATGCATTCCACTTTTTGATATCAACATCATAAAATGCATTGAACATTACATTACACCTGTGTTTCCCGAACTGGGCTTAATGTAAGAAGTGGGTTTGTGAGTTGATAAAAAACTAACAATTGATAGAATCATACACATATGATTCAAAATAATTGAAACCTTAAAAATAGAAATATTTCATGTGTCTACCTGCATGTCAATATGATCAAACCTGACCTAAACTTCTGTTTGTAGAATTTTTAAAAGAGAACTTATTGTGGAAATAATATACTTCAAAAGAATATACTTAAAAATAACTGAATGTGTTTGGGATGCTTAACTACATGCTAATTACAATTAAATAAAAAAGTATTATAGTTTACATTTATATGAAATGC
>NW_015505776.1:9909-59909 GCF_001515645.1 Sinocyclocheilus grahami | reverse complement strand
TCACGGTGGGGACTTTCCATTGACTTGAATTTTTTTGAACTGTGCTAATGATACTCTCTATCCCGTAAACCCAAGAACAAACCTTTTTTAATCAAAAAGCATTTTTAAGAAGACATGAATTCATTGTAAAGCTGTTGTTGGGGCTGATGTTTGGTCTTCACAATGTAGACCAAACCTGATCCACACACACACACACACACACACACACACACACACGATGGTTTGTGTTCACTCAAAGACCTAAACAGTTATCCATCATAAGAATCTACATCCTGTCCAATGCCACATCAGTGTCCCTGTGCTCTGGAAACACTGGCCCCAAAGCCGCTCCAGCCGCCCTCTCACCACTACAAACACACCACACCAGCTCAACACGGCTCTTCAATCTCCTCCAAGGAAAGAAAACAAGTTAGCAATTAATGCAGTGAATCAAATCATGCAACTGCTGCTCATTCTTCAAAATCCCACCAATGAACCCGGTGAAAATTGCGTGTGTGCTTCCGTGAGAATGTGTGCACAATAATAATCTGAATTTAAAAACGAAACTAGAAAGCACAACGACATTATCATTTCATATTTATAGATTTAGATACAGTAATGTATGGATCGTATCAGCAGTGAGGTTAGATGTCACGCTGCCTCATGTTTTGAAAGATCAAAAAGATTAGTTTTTTCCAAAAACATACAAATATGCAAATGAAGCAAACAAATGTTTCAATTAATTGCTATAAAAATGAAGTCATTATGTAGCACTGACTATGAACTGATTCTGATTCTGTCAACCTGCTTGCTATTATGCTCAATTGTTTTAATATATTCAAATATGTATTTAAAAACTAGATGGCAATAATGAATGCTGTGATATCAATCCATCCATTCTCCAAATCTTATCATATTAATGTTAGAATATTAAAGTCAGAAACACATACATGTCAGTGTTATTTTAGTTTCATTGAGATACTATTAATATTTTGAATCAGTTTTATTTTTTATATTTTCCATTTTCATTTTAGCTAAAGTTTGAGTAATTTTGTCATTTTCGGTAGTTTTTGTTTGCTTTATATTTGTCTACATAGTTTGTATTCATTTTTATTTTAGTTTTAATTGTTTTGGTTCATCAAGTTAAACTAAATTCAAATGGCAAATGTTGCCTTGGAAGTTAGATGAAACAAAAAGTTTGATATATTTTGTTTTGTCTCAGTTCATGTTTATTTTTTTTCAAGCAATGAAAACGTTTTTAGTGGTTTTCATTTTAGTTTCAGTTTTCAGTTTAGTTATAATAACCTTTATACCCATCCATTCAAGCTGCTAACAAACTTATTCTATTCTCATACAGTACTCTCTGCTAACGTCTGCATCATTTTAATGCATAATGATGCATGTTAACTGGTTGCTGATGTAGAGTTGATAAGAAACCAATGGCATGCAATCATATATATTATCAGAAGCAGGACTCATTAGATGAATAGTCAGTTATCTGTATGGTGAAACAGTAGCAGTGTTGACAAAAGATGACTGGATAAATAATCCACATGTAGTTTCAGAAACGTGCTGATGTAAATGTGACCTCACGTGATTTTTCATTGTCGGGGTAAAAAAAGAGCAGCATATCATGCTTTAATGAACCCTTATAAAGGCACATACACTCTTAAAAATAAAGGTGCTTCACGATGCCATAGAAGAACCTTTTTGTCTAAATGGTTCCATAAAGAACCTTTAACATCTGAAGAACCTTTCTGTTTCACAAAAGCTTCTTTGTGGTGAAAGAAGGTTCTTCAGATTACAAAAAGGTAAGAAAGAGATGCTTCTTTAAAGAACCTTTGACTGAATGCTTCTTCGTGGAACCAAAAATGGTTCTTCTATGGCATCGCTTGAAGAACCTTTTGAAGCACCTTTATTTTTAAGAGTGTACATGCCTCATATAATAACTTTGGAGCTTTTAATGATGTGTTCATGTTATTGAACACTTATTAGAGCATATGCATGAAGACTGACATCTAGTTCTCCATGTTTCTATGTATCTAAAGAAACCAGAGAGAATCACACTACAGTAAAGAATCAGATAGCAGCACGCTCATCTGAAGCTCCTGTAGTGAAACGATTGACCCTCAAAGAGCCATAAAGCAAGCTTCTTGATAAGAAGAGGGATTTATTCACTGAATCTGTGTGCAGAGGGGATGTAAGTGCCGGATTGGAAACAAATCTCATTTCTGCTGTCATATTGATACTGATATTAATAGTTCATGCAGTCTGTGTTTGCTGGAAAAACAGCAGAGCATTTCAATAACTTATGCATTAAGCAAGGCATTGAGAAACCAACAGGAGACTTTACCTCCAAATGAACCTCTTTTATTCTTCTACACTGTAAGAAAAACATCTGTTGAAAACAGACATGTTTTCTTTATCCAGACAATTTTTTTAAGCCTAGAACACAGTCAAAATACAGAATCAACTGTGAAAATTCAGTGTAAGAAATTGCTTCACTACATGACTTATACTCCTGCTATAACGTTTTTAATTATTCAAACGTATATGTTTGAATAGTAAAATGTGTGTTCTTTCAAAAGGCCCTAAAATGTTACATTTTATTTCAATCTCAGGTTTGGAGATCATGTGAAATTTTCTTCTAAAACAGTTGTTCTCAAAAACAGGTCTCAGGTCTGTTCAGTTCATGGACAGTAGAGGAAAAATCATAAATGCAAATAATAAAATGCAATTAGCCCCTTTTAATAAAATGAAATTAACCCATAATTATGCATTGGTAATGACAGCAAAAATGCATATGAAAAGGAGGAGAAACACTTCCCATGGCTTTTTTTTTTTTTTTGATGTCCCAACATGCACTACAGTCTTTTGCTGCAGATCCATCTGTCACTTAGTAATTAACCAAATACTAATACAGTATCAAATACATTTTTTCTTTTTATGCAATAAAATGTTTTGGCACTGTTTGTTGCCACTCGATGATCCTGAAGCCAAACCAGCAGTAAAATGACTGCGAGCATTTCAGTAAATGTCATTTTTTATTTTGTAAAATGAAGGGTAGTAGTTGGAATGCACCTGATTTTGTAATTTACTTTAACCCCAAGAACAGTCAATTAACCCCTTTTTCCATTTTAGAAATCTCCTCATGAAGTTTGTGGAAGAAGCTGACATTGGATGGAAAATGATGTTTCTGTGAATGCAACCGAATGCTGCTGCTAATGCTCACAAAGTAACATTCTTAAACTGAACTTTCCACTGAGGTAAGCTGCAACAGTGCAGCACGTTTTTGCACGCCGATTGAATCTTGCGCATCTTAAAATAGAAGGCCCGCGTCGGTTTACAGGCAGAAGGCAGAGAGATTGTGCTTTTTCATTAATGTGTTATGCACGCGTGTGCAGATGAGCGCATGCTGTGTGTCGTATATCGGTTTGTGTGTCAGTGCAGGTCTTGGGCGTTGTGTGTGTTACGTGTGTGTGAAGCACAGAGGTTTGAATGGTTGTGCTTCACATCAAAGGCTCAGGCAAGTCTCTGCATTAACAAGCCCCTTTGTTTCCTGCCAGAGAGAGAGATTACAACAACAGGCCTCTCCTGAGCTGAACTGAGCAGGCCACGCGAACCTCACGCTTACAAACTTCTCCATCAGTAACATCCCTAGCACCATGATGGAGATGCTTGTGTGCTGAAATGTCAAATCTCCAATGCAGGCATGATGTTTGTGAATCATTCTGAGCCAGGAAAGCACTGACCGTTGTGTATCTGACAGCAGAACAGGGTGCGGCCAATAAAAAACACACAAGTGGTTTGAGTTAAACTCGAGGTTCCTTTCGATGTGGCTCAACCTCAGTTAAAGGATGTGATTTAATTAGTCTGCTACTTAAATGTGCCTGGAGATTATTTAGGAAGCACGGTATGTAATTTTTAGGAACTGCATTTATCCTCGAAACCATCAAAGCTTGCAGTGCCACTGAAATGAGGCAGAGAAACACAGCCAGACGGAGTCAGAATGCAGTTGGAAAGCACTCAAACAGCATTTTACTCTTCCTCTCGTGTTCTCCTAGTTTTATTTCTAGGCTTTGCCAAATGGATCACATATATATACACACCAAAATCCATACTGGTGAATATCATCATGTCTCTAAAAGTACAAATTATTTACACAAGGTTTTGAGAACGCATTTATTTCTCACTGTTCCTTTCTATTGGGCCATCACAAATTCATTGTTATTTCATCCGCAAACAAGCGACAGACACTTAAGCTTTGTGCTGTGCTGAAAATCCTTGTTCCTGGTTATGCAATATTATCACCAAATATTAGATTCAATCTTTCTATCAACTTGTTTTCTTTCAATTACCACAGGTTTCGTATATCTTTTTTGACTTGATTCAGTTTTTGAGTGAAAAAAGCATTAATTGTGGATAATTTAGACAATGCGCACACAAAAACTGAGGTGCGTAAGCTCAGATCAATGAGGCCTTCGATCAATAAGCTCTAAAAAGAAATACAAAACCTGTGCTAATTGAAAGATAACAAGTTGATAAAAAGATTGAATCCAATAATAGGTAATAATATAACAAGACATGTATAAACTATTTTTAGGCTGGTCAGCACAAGTGAACAAGATGTGGAATTTTTTTTTTTTAAATATTATAAAAAAATTTAATATATTTTTGAGGTGGGGAAGTGGGTTGGGGGGGGGTGCTGTTGTACATTAACTAGCATTTTCAGCAAAAAAGAAAATCCTGTCTAGGTCAAAATGACCGAAACACAACATTCAGGTTCTTGCAAAAATGTAACAACAATCACTTTTGCTCTCTAAGAGTAGCTCAGTCAACGTGTTACCTTTGTGCTTCCTGCCCCTGTGGCTTAGAAAACGGTCAAATACACTCTGACATTTGAAGTCACACAAAAGACAAATGCTAAAGAGAAAGAAATGATCTAGGCCAGCTGGGGAGCAGCCCCTAAAACTGACACTAGAACATAAACCGACCTATTCGTTCTGAAACAAAGTGCCCATAAAATAAGGAGTAAAAACCGGAGCGCTCTGGCTATCTGTCTGACAGCATGCAAATATGAGCTCAGGATGGCAAAATGTAGGAAAACATTGAGAAATCATTAGGAAAATGATGCAGAAAAACTGCTTCCATGATAAGCAGCTGTCTATATTTAATCAAGGCAAATAAACAAGGTCTCATTTATAATTTAGATTTGCATGTATTAAACAGGCCATTTTTAATCCATTTATTAATATGCATGGAAGATACTGTATAAATATGCCGCCTTATGCAAATACTGGACACATTTTTGTTTGTATTTAATTCTTATTCCCAGCTGTAGTTCATGACAGAAAATGTACTCAGATATTATCGCACAGCATGGGAAGACATCATTATTTTTCAATTAAAACTCAAAACACTAAAAGAGTAGAAAACTGAAAAATAAGTCACGCACAAGAAGGAGATTGCTCAATAATTGACAAACAATATCACAAGAGTGTCGTTTACAAGTTATGTCACACTTTACATTGCATTGTAATTCTAATCAAGGGCATGTTTTTAGTATGCCATTATTTTAACTTATGGGTAATTACGAACAGTAACATGTAATAGCTCACACTAATGTTTGTTAAAAACACAGGCACCATGTTGACGCGAAGGCTGTTTCAGTCTGTCTTTTTTAGTAAGTGTTTTATTTTGTCTTAGTTTTACATTTTTATGATTGAATTAATTAGTAGCTTATCATTAAACTCATGGACCTGTTGCAGTTCCTTCACAAAATCCAGTTTGGGAAACCTTATGTAATTTAATGCACTTCATGTTGTTAATAACAATGAATGACATATATTTTCTTTCTGTTTGCATTTTTATATCAGTACATGGTTGTCCTATTTAAATCAATGTGATAAAGGAGTCAGATCAAAAGTAGTCTGATTATATTACCTAAAATGTGTAATGCAATGGATTACTAACTACAATTTTTAGAATCAATAATGGACTACAACTCCCAAGTAGTCTACCCAGCACTGTATATACCTGTAGTTGTTTGTAGTTGTTGACTGCATACTTGTGACAAATGCTTTTCCAATGCATGCAGAAATGTGTTATCTGTTCATTAAGTGACTTCAACAATAGAGCTGTTCCTCTTGGTTTATTGCTCGCTAAAACACTATAAACTCCTTGATTTTTCTTATTTACACGCTAAACTCCCCACTTTATATTTCAGTGCAACTTTATTTGAGACTGGTCTAAGGTATTTCTCAGTTATTCAAACATTTAAATTATTCATCACTTACTAATATATTTTTATTCGAAAGTATTCTTTCGTCAAATGCCTTCGATAGTTTCTCACGTTGGGCGCTCTGTATGAAAAAGCCCCGAAACTAAAGCGCGTCGTGTTCCTTTAAGAGCGGACCCCCCTCCTTCGGCTCATCGGAGCTGTCAATCACGCGTCGGTCCCTTTGATCTTCGCAGTTCTAAGCGCGACTGTTTGTTACTTTCAAGTCGCGCGGATCGACACATCATAAAGAACTTTTCCTCCCTCGCGCGAGTCTCGAACGCTCGTCTGAGCGCGGAAAACAGCGACGACAACAACCAGAAGTACATTAATAAAGTTCGCTCGATCGCGTGAATATGCCGCAGCTGAACGGTGGAGGGGGAGATGATCTCGGGGCGAATGATGAGATGATCGCCTTTAAACATGAAGGAGATCACGAGGAGAAGATCCGCGAGAGCGCATACACGGAGAGCGACCTGGCTGATCTCAAATCATCTCTGGTCAATGAATCCGAAATCAGCCAGAACTCAAACTCTGCCGTAAGACCCCGTCAGTGCATTCAAGTGAAGTGTACTCTGTGTGTGTGTGTGTGTGGAATAAAGTGTGTTTGTGATGAGCAGGTGATCAGAAGAGGACAGCAGGAAGATCAGAGAATCTACACTGATAAACGAGAACATCTGGACGACGGTGAGACTACACACACACACACACACACACACACACACACACACACACCAGTCCCCAGAAGTGCTCGAAATGATGTAAAGTCTCCCTTAAATCCATGCACGATTTGTGTGTTGATTGCTTTTGACGGGAGAGCTTTTAGTCTGCTTTACTTCTTCACCTTTATCTACAAAGCATCAGGGTATATGTCTTTATTAACACAAAGCTGCGCGTGCGTCTTTGCTTAGATTTCTTTGGAGGCAGAATTTCCCCCAGACTTGACAATATTTCTGGTTTGGGAAAAAAAATCCAAATTATTAATATTCTTAAATGCATTTGAGTTTTCTGTGTTAGAATAGTCTTGCGTCTCATCTGTGGCAACCTGGTAAAAGTTGAATCGGGGGAAATTAAAACTTTCATCTGCGTCTGAGATGAAACTGATGGACTTTTCTTGGGGAAAACCTGAAATCTGCATCATTAAATAAGCAGTTTTTATCTCAGGCCTGTTTGATCTGTTTCCGTTATTTCCGCTCCAGAATCTGCTTTGAAGAGGAACTGTGATTGATCATCATTATATATATACACATATAAGAGAATCTGATAAACACATATACAACAAACTAAAACAACAAGTTCAGTATGACGACCTTACTATAGCAGATGTTCATTCTTTGGTAATCGTGCACCTTACGCATTTGATAACTTTTATTGTTCTGTCTCGCTTTCTCACTTCAAGTGCCCAGACATCAAGATGGTGGAATGTATAAAGCGTCGTATTCTGGATACCCGTTCCTGATGCTGCCTGAGCCGTATCTACCGAACGGACCCGTCTCACCATCTGTAAGTCCATGCCAACACTGCTGTCCTTCCACTAGCATTTGATCATTAGAGTCCAGGTGTGTGGGAACCACTGTGAAGGCCACAGAGGAACGGCTGAGACAGGCCTGTAATTACCCCTCAGCTTGAGAGGACTTGAGAAAAGGGCGCTGGAGAGTCCCACTCTCATACGATTCGAATCTTGAGCTCAGTAGACATTCATATATTACTTTAGATCTGAAAACGCTTACAGTGATCCATATGCCTTTCAGAAAAGCAGTTTTGATGGATATTCAGACATGGTCATATGATGCCTTAAAGTCATTGTTTAGACAGCACAAGTGAGCGATATGCGTGTGAGCATGTGTGTAGACTTTGTCACTGCATACTGATGCCTTTGACCGTGAATCAATGGCGCACTACGTTCGAATTTATATATGATTGTGCAGATCATTTTGATAATGATATTATATGGCATTATTTGTGTAACATGTATCTGTTGTGTTTCACCATGGCGGCATTGTGACTGTGTGGACGTTATGAATGTAAGTGTATTTATAAAGGAAAAAACACAGATTTTAGCATGTACAGTGGTTAAAATCCTGCTTGAAAATGAAACTCACCTTGAAGTGTAGTTATAAAGTTGTAATTGCACAGCTGTAACACCAGTTCTTGATCATATTTTGAGTTGTTTCTGGCACATGTAGTGCTTGTTTTATTGAAACTGTGTGATAAATAGAACCGTGCCCTACTTAAAGTTTTGGGAAGTTTCTTCCAGGTCTTTCTTAAAGGGACAGTTCAGCCACAAATGAACATTCTGTCATCATTTACTCTCCCTCAAGTTGTACAAAACCTGTATGAGTTTCTTTCTTCTGTTGAACACAAAAGAAGATGTTTTGAAGAATGTTGGTAATCGAGCAGTTGCCGGTAGCCATTGACGTCCATATTGTTTTTTGGTTTTTTTTCCATACGATGGGAGTCAACAGCATTTTTCAAAATATCTTCTTATGTGTTCAGCAGAAGAAAAAACTCATACAAAATGAGGGTGAGTAAATGACTTTAATGCTGATCAGTGAATGTGAGTGTTCTCAAGCTCCTGATCTGGACAGAGTTTTTTTTTTTTGTCCTTTACAATCATTTCATGCTGTTTTCAACAATTCCCGCTGAACAGAAAGCGTAACGTCTTCCAAATTCAAGAATTGCACTTAGTCCCTAAAAAGTGAAGATTATAGATTGTAGTCGTGTATGGCATTGGAACTCAGAGGCTCAGAGCTAAGCTGTTGATTTTACACAGTAATCGGGGATCCTTTATATGCTTATAATTCAAACTCTTTCCCAAAGACGTAGCGATTGATTGAAGTTAAAGCTCTTGCTCGTCCCGGGGCCGTGCGGTCTTGAACAAGCCCCGATCGACATGAGCTCATGGTTCAAGCCGCCTTTAGTCTTTGAGTAAACAATAGAAGAACATTAGCTTTGTGTCATAATCCATCCAGAACAGCTCTGCTCCGCTCCTCTGACTGACAGCGATAAGTAACAAACACTGGATTACATCCTCTTGAAGAAAAAAGCTCTTTAACCCATTCTGCCACTTTAGTCAGGACACAATGGGCCTCTGGAAGGCTTCTCGCATGCTGTAGGTCGGAAGACTGAAGGCATGGTCAACACGCCACTACTGCGAAGAAAGCAAGCTTTAAGAAAACCAAATCATGCTGAAATACAAATATTGATAAGAGAACCTATTTCAATGGTCTTTGAAGTGAGTGCCTTTCGGATGAATCTGCACAGCTATTTATGAAGCCGGAAATATTTGGGAAATTATCAAAACCCTGTCGGATCTCCTCAGGTGTTTATAGCTGTAATTATTGGTGTGGTCGTGTCTGTTCCGCTGCGAGACAGGTGTTTGAACTGTCTCATAGCCCTGCTCCAACATGTCTGAAGTCAGAACTGTCGAGCAAATTCTTCTCAGATAGAGAAGACTTTTATTGAGGTGTGCGGCAGATGTTGCAGCTGTGATAGTGTCTGGACAGTTAAAGGTTAAAATCTTAGACAGCACAAGTGAGCGATATGCGTGTGAGCATGTGTGTAGACTTTGTCACTGCATACTAATGCCTTTGACCGTGAATCAATGGCGCACTACGTTCGAATTTATATATGATTGTGCAGATCATTTTGATAATGATATTATATGGCATTATTTGTCATGTATCTGTTGTGTTTCACCATGGCGGCATTGTGACTGTGTGGACGTTATGAATGTAAGTGTATTTATAAAGGAAAAAACACAGATTTTAGCATGTACAGTGGTTAAAATCCTGCTTGAAAATGAAACTCACCTTGAAGTGTAGTTATAAAGTTGTAATTGCACAGCTGTAACACCAGTTCTTGATCATATTTTGAGTTGTTTCTGGCACATGTAGTGCTTGTTTTATTGAAACTGTGTGATAAATAGAACCGTGCCCTACTTAAAGTTTTGGGAAGTTTCTTCCAGGTCTTTCTTAAAGGGACAGTTCAGCCACAAATGAACATTCTGTCATCATTTACTCTCCCTCAAGTTGTACAAAACCTGTATGAGTTTCTTTCTTCTGTTGAACACAAAAGAAGATGTTTTGAAGAATGTTGGTAATCGAGCAGTTGCCGGTAGCCATTGACGTCCATATTGTTTTTTGGTTTTTTTTCCATACGATGGGAGTCAACAGCATTTTTCAAAATATCTTCTTATGTGTTCAGCAGAAGAAAAAACTCATACAAAATGAGGGTGAGTAAATGACTTTAATGCTGATCAGTGAATGTGAGTGTTCTCAAGCTCCTGATCTGGACAGAGTTTTTTTTTTTTGTCCTTTACAATCATTTCATGCTGTTTTCAACAATTCCCGCTGAACAGAAAGCGTAACGTCTTCCAAATTCAAGAATTGCACTTAGTCCCTAAAAAGTGAAGATTATAGATTGTAGTCGTGTATGGCATTGGAACTCAGAGGCTCAGAGCTAAGCTGTTGATTTTACACAGTAATCGGGGATCCTTTATATGCTTATAATTCAAACTCTTTCCCAAAGACGTAGCGATTGATTGAAGTTAAAGCTCTTGCTCGTCCCGGGGCCGTGCGGTCTTGAACAAGCCCCGATCGACATGAGCTCATGGTTCAAGCCGCCTTTAGTCTTTGAGTAAACAATAGAAGAACATTAGCTTTGTGTCATAATCCATCCAGAACAGCTCTGCTCCGCTCCTCTGACTGACAGCGATAAGTAACAAACACTGGATTACATCCTCTTGAAGAAAAAAGCTCTTTAACCCATTCTGCCACTTTAGTCAGGACACAATGGGCCTCTGGAAGGCTTCTCGCATGCTGTAGGTCGGAAGACTGAAGGCATGGTCAACACGCCACTACTGCGAAGAAAGCAAGCTTTAAGAAAACCAAATCATGCTGAAATACAAATATTGATAAGAGAACCTATTTCAATGGTCTTTGAAGTGAGTGCCTTTCGGATGAATCTGCACAGCTATTTATGAAGCCGGAAATATTTGGGAAATTATCAAAACCCTGTCGGATCTCCTCAGGTGTTTATAGCTGTAATTATTGGTGTGGTCGTGTCTGTTCCGCTGCGAGACAGGTGTTTGAACTGTCTCATAGCCCTGCTCCAACATGTCTGAAGTCAGAACTGTCGAGCAAATTCTTCTCAGATAGAGAAGACTTTTATTGAGGTGTGCGGCAGATGTTGCAGCTGTGATAGTGTCTGGACAGTTAAAGGTTAAAATCATTTGTTCATAGGTTCATTTTTTCCTGAGAATTGATTCAACCAATTGTCCTGTCCGAAAACGAATTTTGTGATGAGACACTTCGCCTTTTAAGGGATGGTTCACCCAAAAATGAATTGTGTCATCATTTACAAACCTGAATGAGTTTCTTTCTTCTGTTGAACACAAAAGAAGACATTTTGAAGAATGTTGGCTGACGGTAGCCATTGACTTGCATAGTACGGAAATAAAATACTATGGAAGTCGGTGTGGACCAGCAACTGTTTGCCTATCCACATTCTTCAAAATATCTTCTTCAAGATACCCACATTCTTCAAAATATCTTTGCTGGTAGCCACTGACTTCCATAGAATGAAAAAAAAAAATGCTATGGAAGTCAATGGCTACCGGCAACTCTCTGTTTCCCAACATTCTTCAAAATATCTTCTTTTGTGTTCAACAGAGGAAGAAACTCCTACAGGTTTGGAACGACGTGAGGGTGAGTAAATGATGACAGAATGTTCATTTTTGGGTGAACTATCCCTTTAATAAAGCACAGGCAAATGAGCCTTGATATAGAAATCCAAATGAATCCAAAACAAAGAAGGATTTATTCGAAGACTCCAACTTCTTAAAATCTGCATTCGGATTGTTCATTAGACTGTTGCCTGGCACATATTTAATATCGGTGTTTATTCTACTGTATGTATTGTTGTCAAGACTTTCTCTTAATGAATCATCCCACCAGTCGTCTTGACTAAAGCGCAGTAAAAGTGAAAGAAAATCCCCCACCTCAAGGCAGCTATGGCTTTCTGACAGTCATCGATGTCAGTCAAGACAGTGACGCATGTGTGATGTGAGCTGGTATTTTGTCTGGTGGACCCTGATGGGAGTGTGACGGCTTGTTCTCACCCAGGTGTGTGAAGTCGCTCTTCCTCCCCCGACCTGTTTGCAAGATACTGGTGGGAAGAGCCTCGAGTGCATTAACAACAGAGTCTGGCCACTGAACGACGGGGGGATAGAAGTGCTGCTGAAGGATGGCGGTCACATTGTATTCTGATGAAATCATGGTGGTGGTGTTCACTAGGGCTGGGGATTGACGCTGATTTTGTGAATCAATTTGATTCTGATTCACTTGGTTCAATTCGTTTGATTATATATATATATACTTGTCAGTCACAATCTCTGAACATAAAGGAGTAGTTCACTTTCAGAATGAAAATCCTGTCATCGTTTACTCACCCTCCACTTGTTCCACAAAAGAAGATATCTTGAAAAATGTTGGTATCCGAACAGTTGATGGGCACCATTGACTTCCATAGTGTTTTTATTTCCTACTATGGAATTCAATGGTCCCCATCAACTGTTCGGATGCTAACATTTTTCAAAATATCTTCTTTTGTGTTCAACAGAAGAAAGAAACTCATTCAGGTTTGGAACAAGTGGAGGGTGAGTAAATGATGACAGAATTTTCTTTCTGGAAGTGAACTACTCCTTTAAGCTGTAAACTATACAGTACCCTGTCAGTTAGTACATCAATATTAAAGGTTACATTTAATTGCTGTTTATTTTTTTAGATATAATTAACAATCAAGTAGTATAAAAATATTTAAATAAATTAAAAAAAAGTTTTATTTTATTTATGTATATAATATCAAATAACAATATAATATCAAATAAAATAATTGAAATAAAATACTATAATTCTAATAATAAAAACAGTAATATAGAATCGACAGCTTAAGTGAAGATATGATGAATATGTAATATATTGCATATATTTAACAAAATGCTCTAGCTAACTAACGAGTTTATGGACATTGAATGGCTTTCAGTGTAATGTTACGTGACATTGTTTGCAAGCTGTTTTATTGACATCTTCCCGCAGTTTTTCTTCCAGCAGATGTGGATTGGAAAGCTGAGGCTTTGTTTCATATCAAACTAAGCACAAAGCGTATTTGTAGTTTTGTTCACGTCTCGATCGAAAACAGACCAAAAGGTTGATTTTGGGATTTAAGAAAATATATCAAAAATGAAGATTGATTCAAATGTACAAATCAATATTTTCAGCCATATTCAATGCAAACAGACCAAAAACCCTGTTTTAATAGTAGGCTTGTGTATGTGCAATACTGTTATGTTGTAAAGTTCATCCCATTTTACACCGGCTTCGTCTAATTAGGACGGCGTTCGATTCCTGCGTGCTATTACTCAGTTGATGTGTCCTAGATGAGTTCAGAGCAGTCATTTGTGAGTTGCTCCGTTTTCCGTCACGCTGCTGTTCTGTTAAATCATTTCACAGTAGATTCCCCACTTGTTTTGAGCAAGGTTTCAGTTAAAATGGAGAGTCTTAAAGCTCCGTAGAGGCTCCTGTGATAACAAGTGTGTGTGTGTGTGTGTGTGTGTGTGTGTTGGGCCGTACCCAGCTGTGGCAGTCGTGCTGCTGGTAGATGGGTATCAGATGGGAGCGGGATTAGGCCGTGTGATCACACCCATGTGTGCCGCCCCATGTGGCTGCTGAGGCTCCAGTAGGTCTGGCCCGGCACTAATTCGGGGTGCTGGGGGCGTTGGCTGACCCCAGCAGTGGGAAGTGCAGCGCAGGCTCTTGTGGGACAATCTCAGCATGTGTCCCAGAATTCATAGTTCCTGTTCTTTTGCTCTGGTCGTGCGTTTATGAGGGGCAAAGACCAAGAAGGACAGGTCTGCATGATGTCATGATACAGCAGATGTTACATCACAGATATGAAGCATCATGGAACAGAATATTGCTTTCTGGGTGAACTGTCCCTTTAAGATAATCGATCACTACTGGATCACGTAATCTGTTTGTAAAGCTTATGGATCTGCAGCACTGATCAGCCTGGAAGATTTGGTGTCAAATATTGTGCGTTTATTTGATTTTTTAAAAATTAAATAATAATGAAAGGTTTAAAATTGTAACATGTAAAGGTTTTTGTGAAAGTAACTAAAGATTGTTCAGCATTTAGCTCGCTCTTTCATTTTTATGTTTGATTTTTTTTTACCTTTAAAACGACCATACAGTATTACCCTGAATATAATAGATCCATCAGTTCATCATTGATCAACAAATGTTCATCCGGTAAAAATATGAACCGACAAAAACTGACAACAGCAGCAAATGAAGCCAGTAAAATATAAAGCAATGATCATTTTGGCCACACTTTAGCTTAGGGACCAATTCTCACTATTAACTATGACATTTCCCTCAATAAACTCCTAATTTGCTGTTTATTAATAGTTAGTAAGGTAGTTGTTAGTTTAGGTATGGGCTGGATTAAGGGATCTAAAATATGATCATGCAGAATAAGACATTAATATGTCCTTTGTAACTACTAATAAACAGCCAATTATGCTAGTAATATGCATGCTAATAAGCAACAAGTTAATAGCGAGTATTGGTACTTAAAATAAAGTGCTACCATGATTTTTTTTTAGTAACAGATACCACAGAATTGTTTTCCAAGCAGCAATGCATGCTGGGAACTTGCACAAAAATGTGCAATGTAAAATGTTAAGAAACACGTTTGGAGCATTCTTGTTCAGTTCACACGAAATAACTCTACTAAGTACAAAAAAATGTGTTCAAGCTACTTAGAAGAGCTTTTTGCACTTTTTGCTTTTCTCTTTGTATCAGTTAAACAGATCACTATCAGGCAGCCTGTTACTTTTATCACAGAAGCTTTTGAATCACTTGCTGCTGTCACCCGCTTATTATTATGTGTTTGGTTTTCATGTCTTTTGGGACAGAGTTTAACAGGATGGATGGGTGACTAACCTACTTCATATAAGGTTACCATCGCGTCAGCACTCTCTAGTGTATCCTGATCTGTGAATTAATGCGAAACACGCGGCTTTGAAGCCATCGACGCTCATTGACCACATCACTGGGCTTCTCCTGTGATCTTGGGGTTATCTGTGTTACTGGATGATGTTTAAGTCAGTGATCACGATTGCAGATTTGCACCACTCAGAAGTAAAAAATCTGGTTTCTGGTTTTGCTCACATGATTGTGGATCATTAGAGAGAGGAAGAGCGTTCTACCTGCGGCTCGTGGAAATACAGACGTTAATTTCAGCTGGAGGCGAAACATCGGGCAATTACCGCAAAGCGATGGCTTTAAAAGTAGGGACATCCCAGATCTGCAGCCCGCTGCCTTTCAGATGTTATGGAACATGGTTTTCCGTGTGGTTTTTTCCCCCCTTATGATCGCGCCGAGCCAACTGGAAAGCATTTCACTGCTAAATATAGCCCTCTGCTTACGGGACCGAGGTCTTGGATCTCGAGGAAAAAAACAAAAGGAACGCATAACGTTTTAATGACAAACATAAAAGTAACTCTCTTCTGAGAATTTCCCGTTTGATATGCAGGTTTACAGAGTGCGTTTTAACTATTTTCAGGGAAACCCCCGCTTTCTGCCTTCATGAACAATTATGTAGCTGCATGACGACAATGGCGCATTCAGCGCTCTTTCAAACGGCGTGTGCGTTTGTTTTGATCAGCACACGCGTGTACGTGAGCCGCGATGCCGCTGACATGCATCCTGCATCCTGTGTTCAGTGATCTCCGCGCGAGGTTTCTCTGTCTCAGTGAGAGTGCAGTGAAGGTGAGGTGTGCTGTGGTTATGCGATGGGAGCGGGATTAGGCCGTGTGATCACACCCATGTGTGCCGCCCCATGTGGCTGCTGAGGCTCCAGTAGGTCTGGCCCGGCACTAATTCGGGGTGCTGGGGGCGTTGGCTGACCCCAGCAGTGGGAAGTGCAGCGCAGGCTCTTGTGGGACAATCTCAGCATGTGTCCCAGAATTCATAGTTCCTGTTCTTTTGCTCTGGTCGTGCGTTTATGAGGGGCAAAGACCAAGAAGGACAGGTCTGCATGATGTCATAATACAGCAGATGTTACATCACAGATATGAAGCATCATGGAACAGAATATTGCTTTCTGGGTGAACTGTCCCTTTAAGATAATCGATCACTACTGGATCACGTAATCTGTCTGTAAAGCTTATGGATCTGCAGCACTGATCAGCCTGGAAGATTTGGTGTCAAATATTGTGCGTTTATTTGATTTTTTTTAAATTAAATAATAATGAAAGGTTTAAAATTGTAAAATGTAAAGGTTTTTGTGAAAGTAACTAAAGATTGTTCAGCATTTAGCTCGCTCTTTCATTTTTATGTTTGATTTTTTTTAACCTTTAAAACGACCATACAGTATTACCCTGAATATAATAGATCCATCAGTTCATCATTGATCAACAAATGTTCATCCGGTAAAAATATGAACCGACAAAAACTGACAACAGCAGCAAATGAAGCCAGTAAAAGCCTTTAGTTAGTTAATTGCTTGTAAAATTCACTACCAAATTTCTGACTGAAAACAGTTTTAAAGTAACTCCTACACAATTTTTTTTTTCATCATGACCACCATATTTCCTTTCTAAGATCTAGAATAGTGGACAGAAAATACAAGATTTTCTTTAACATTACCAATAGTTATATAGTACCAATAGTTACAGGTTTTGTGTCAGTCCCGTTACATTCAGAATGTTTAAATGGTCTAATGTTATGGGGATAAAGACAAAATTGTGCAATTTAGAAACTGAAAGAATTAATAAAATTAATTTATGTAGAATTCAGTGTAATGTTTGGTATAACTGAGATGCTATTATAGTTTTTATTAATATATATTTTTTTAATTTTAATTTTAGTTAAAGGTTTTTCTGACATTTATAGTACTTTGTCTTTTATACATGTCTATATACAGTAGTTTTTTATTTTTATTTCAGTTAAACTAAATTAACATGAGAAATGTTGCTGAAATTTAAAAATATATATATATCTTTTTTTATTATTATTATTATTTCAGTTATAGTGTTTATTTTATTTCAAGTAACAAAAATGTTTTTACATTTTTAGTTTCAGTTAACTATAGTAACCCTGTTAGAATTACATCTCTCTCTCTCTCTTTATATATATATATATATGTATGTATGTATGTGTGTGTGTGTGTGTGTGTGTGTATACTGTATGCTTGAAAGTAGTAATATTATGGAAAGTTGGAGAAATGGATAACGTCCTGGCAGAAATTAGCAGCACTTTTTCCTTCAACCCTAGAATGCAATATTCATGCATATTTCAATATATGGGTAAAGCACGTTATTGTTGTCAACAGTACCGGTGCTTTGGTTCCAGGTTGATACTAAAATTGTAAAAATGTATTTAAAAAAATCGCAAAAAGTTTATTTCTTAAAGTAATAATAATACAATGTTCACACAATTCTTTGGTCAGTTTTTTTATTTAAACAGTAAACCTCTGTTATGCAGCACTAGGAAAAGGAATCATTACATTTTCATTTGATTTACATTTAAAACACTAATTAAACTGTTAAAGTTTAATGCATTAATTTTATTAACAAGGTGTTAGGTAATAATTTTGTATTTAAGCACAAAAACCAGAAAAAGTAAAGCATGCAACAGGATAAAGGATAAAAGTTAATGTTTTTCATTTTTAAAGCGATATTTACTTAATTGAAAAATATTTCAAAGCTACATGCTAATATTTAAATCTATCGTTTACTTGTAAATGCATTCATTAAAAAAAAAAATTTTTATTATTTTTTTTTACAAATACTGAAATAGTTTTTGCTATCAAAAGTGGTACTGACTACTGACATGTTGGTATAGTGACGACACTAGTGTAGTTGAACCATCTACATCCCTATTTCTGGCAAAAATTGGCCAATGTAGTTTTTATATTTCATCTCTACCAATGAAAATAGTGCCATAAGAAGCCAAAGCATCAAGCATTGCGTGTCGCCAAGCGACATTTACGTAAAATTCCCTGTGCTATATATACAGTAGATGTGCCTGTCGTGCAGCTGCATGTATCTAATGTATCTAACCTCTGCAACATGAAAAGGTTAAAGAAACTCCATAACTCGAGCCCTCTGAGCTGTGGGAGATGAAAGTCTGAACATCAAATCAATACTCCAGTCGATAAAAACACGACGAGAGATTAAAGAGCAGAGGATCAGGCTGCAGCGTGCTAATAGACGACACCAGAGCAAATCGGACGAGGCTTTAATTGATGCGAGCCGGAATAATGTTATAATGGTCACGAGTAGATCTTCAGAGAGCTCACGATGTTCCTTTAATCAAACTGCTCTTCAGACACATTAGAGCTTGCATCTCAACTGCAGGATGAATACCTTTGTGCATGATGTCTGATATTAAGTCGACCATTTTATATATATTATTGAATTTTCACCTGCTGGTACATAAAGCAGGCGAAAAGATCCAACCTGAACACCTACCTCTACAGATAAGAAGACCACAGAGACGTGTTTTCACACCAAACACCTGTTTCTACTGTTAAACACAAAAGATGTTTTGGAAAATGTTGGGTAACCAACCAGTTTCTGGTCCTATCCCAGATAGCACATGTACGTCTGCAAGATGTCTGTTAAAGATCTCTTGATCTGGAAAGCATCTGCTGTGGACAAACATCTAACAGACGTCTTTCAGATGTCAGTTTTACATACATTCTAAATCATAAACATCTTAAAGACATCTAATAGACGTCTATTTGACATCTAAAAGGAAACGTCCTATAGACGTATTGCAGATGAGCAAACACTCTAAAAAGTACGTCTTGCAGATGTAATGCAGACATCAAATAGACGTCTCCGAGATGTATGTGTGCTATCAGGGATGGAAGTCAATGGGGACCAGCAACTGTTTGGTTCCCAACATTCTTCACAATATCTTCTTTTGTGTCCAACAGAGAAAGAAACTCATACAGGTGTGGAACGACGTGAGGGTGAATAATGATTTATTTGAATTTCAGAGCAGAATATTGTTAAAAATATTCAGCATAACCTCTTAAAGTTAAAATACCCTCCAACTCGTCTTAAATCCCCAAGGTGTTTAGTGAATTTATTGGGTTGTTTTGAATGTAAATCATTACAACATAACACTAGCTACATATAATAAGTATTACTATAACGAGGCATGTGCACGAGTGCTCTAAAGTGATATTGATAATGTAAATAATGATGATGCATTCTCAGAAAAAAAAAGGTACAAAAGCTGTCACTGGGACGGTACCTTTTCAAAAGAAACATCTTTGTACCTAAAGTGTGCATATAATGGTGCATAAAAGGTACAAAATTGTGCCTTTTGAAAAGGCACCGCCCCAGTGTCAGCTTTTGTACCTTTTGTTTTCTGAGAGTGTGACTGGACTTTTTGCTGAATTGAACATTCATCTGCTCCATCCCGAGACAGGCTTTTTAGAAAATAACAAAAAAACACTGACACTGAGTCAAAGCCAGTTGTTTTTCATGGAGTTATTCACGAGTCAGAAAACTACGGTGGCCGAGAAGTGCAAAACAAATCACAATTCTGAAAACAAAATAACAAATTACAAACGCAAATGCAAGTCTAAAAACCAAAATAACAATTCAGAAAACACAACAACAATTCAGAAAACATTATAACAAGTCAGAAAACACAACGACAAATCAGACAAACCGGAAGAGGTAGGTATAGTTTGAGACAGCGCCATTGGTTTGGGATTACTCACCGCTGACTGGACGAGACATCTGTCAATCAACGTATACAGAGAGAACCAGCCGAAGCACAGCAGAGTCGTGGTAGAAAGTTCAGAGATGGTATTAAAGTAGCTCAGTTTAAATGTACTGTATGAATTGCCCTTACTATGGAATAAAATATACGGGGTGTCTATTTACAATTAGTTAATAGTGGCTATAAAATATCAGCTTCAGTGACACAGATGGATAAGTGCGTGCCCTTGGCTTGTTGACGCGATCGACCCGGGTTCGATCCCACCTTTTGCCTAACTTTTTTTTCCTCCCTTTTCAAATCTCGTATTAGCAATAGATTCTATTTACACTAAGTGCAAATACCTACACTATGTTAAAATAGCAGGATTTCTACTATCAAGTATACTACTTGTTGCAAATAGTGGCAATTATCTGCACTTCAGTATTGTAGTACATTATAAAACAGTATGCAATAATAACGTAATGAGTGTAAATTATAATTTTAATTTTAATTATTAAATGGATGCCACCTTATTGGTACAATAAAGCCCTCCCTACACCTACCCTAACCCTACCCGATACTTTATTTTCAACTTTTTGATTATTTCCTTAATTTTTATTGAAAATAAATGCCTTTACGATGTGATACGAGATTTGAAAAGGGAGAAAAAAAAAAGTTCGGCAAAAGGCGGGATCGAACCCGGGTCGACGGCTGTATACGGTGATTGACAGATGTCTCGTCCAATCAGTGGTGAGTAATCCCAAACCAATGGCGCTGTCTCAAACTGTACCTACCTCTTCCGGTTTGTCTGATTTGTCGTTGTGTTTTCTGACTTGTTATAATGATTTTTAGACTTGCATTTGTGTTTGTAATTTGTTATTTTGTTTTCAGAATTGTGATTTGTTTTGCACTTCTCTACCACCGTAGAAAACACCAAAGCCTGTCGTTTTCAATTTCATTTATATAATTTTTCAAGCATTACACTTAGGAACATTCTTAAGAACTTCTTATAATTTATCATAAGAGATTTAGTAACCTCTTTAAGATGATTTATGTGAATCCATTTGGAAGCCACATACTAATATTTAAATGTATTAATTACGTATGCTATTAACAATTATATTTTTTTATTTTCAAATACTGAAATAGTTTTTGCTATTGAAAGTGTTCCTATTTCAGGCAAAATTTTGTTTGTATATTTAATTTCTTCCAATGAAAATAGTGCCAAATAAAGCCGACGCATCAAGCATTGCATGTCACCAAGCGACAATTTATCTGAAGTTTATTATTGAGTTGATCAGCTAGTCTTCTTACAATTTATCCTAAGAAATTTCTTGACTTCTTTTAAAAAAATGTTCATGAATCCAGACCCAAATACCTTGCATTTTCTTGCAACCAGCCAGAACCCCCTTAGCAATGCTCTGGCACCCCATCAGCGCGTGTGCCGCGTTTGGCGTCACCGTGACCTGTTTTCATTGCAGCTCGGAGCGTGTGGGTGTTTGACGTCACCGCAGCGCAGTGAAGATCTGCTGTCTGACAAAGGCACAGATAATAACCCGTGTCAGGGTGTATTATCTCATTCTCTAACAGGAAGTGATGTCACAGATAAAAGTTCCTATGACTTGATTTCCTCTTCCGACCAAATCAGAATTCAGTGCTCTGTAAGATTTGCAACACTGTATATATATATATATATATACTATATATACACACACACAACCAATCAAAAGTTTGGGATCAGTAAGATTTGAAATGTTTTTATTTAAAGAAGTCTCTTCTGCTCATCAAGGCTGCATTTATTTGATCAGAAATACTGAAAACAACTGTAATCTGGTGAAATATTATTGCAATTTAAAATAATGTTTTTTTTCTTTTAATGTACTTTAAAATATTATTTTTTTTCTGTGATCAAAGCTGTATTTCCAGCATCATTACTGCAGTCTTCAGAGTCACATGATCTTCAGAAATCAGTATAATATGCTGATTTATTATCAATGTTGAAAACTATAATCAGTGTTTTTTTATAATCTGTGATCATTTTTTTCAGGATTCTTTGATGGATGAAAAGTTAAAAAGAACAGCATTTATTCAAAATAGAAATCTTTTGTAACAATATACACTATCGTTCAAAAGTTTGGGGTCAGTATTTTATTTCTTTCTTTCTTTGTTAAATTGATCAAAAGGGATAATAAAGACTTATATTGTTAGAAAAGATTTCTATTTTAAATAAATGCTGTTTTTTTTTACTTTATTCATCAAAGAATCCTGAAAAAGTATCACAGATTCCAAAACAAATATGAAGCAGCAAAACTGTTTCCAACACTGATAATAAATCAGCATATTAGAATGATTTCTGAAGATCATGTGACTCTGAAGACTGCAGTAATGATGCTGAAAATACAGCTTTGATCACAGAAATAAATTACATGTTAAAGTATATTCAAATAGAAAACCAGCATTTTAAATGTTAATAATATTTTACAATATTACAGTTTTTCTGTATTTTTGGTCAAATAAACTTTTGAACAGCAGTGTGTGTATATATACTGTATATATTTATATATGTCATAACTTCTCTATTCTGCTCATTGATTTACTTGTGCAGTATAAATCAAAAGACATGGGCCTTTGCCATTGGGAGTTTGGTTAACAAACATACAAAGCATTCAAAAACATTTTCTTCATAAAGAAGCCACAGGATCAAGCCGCCTCAAGCTGCTTTCCCCTGGTTTAAAGGGGTCATATGATGTTACTAAAAAGAACATTATGTTGTGTATTTGGTGTAATGAAATGTGTTTATGCGGTTTAAAGTTCAAAAAACACATTATTTTCCACATACTGTACATTATTGTTTCTCCTCTATGCCCCGCCTTTCTGAAACACGTCGATTTTTACAAAGCTCATCGGTCTGAAAAGCGAGGTGTGCTCTGATTGGCCAGCTATCCAGTGCGTTGTGATTGGCTGAATACCTCAAGCATTTGTGCAGTATAATATGCTGATTTATTATCAATGTTGAAAACTATAATCAGTGTTTTTTTATAATCTGTGATCATTTTTTTCAGGATTCTTTGATGGATGAAAAGTTAAAAAGAACAGCATTTATTCAAAATAGAAATCTTTTGTAACAATATACACTATCGTTCAAAAGTTTGGGGTCAGTATTTTATTTCTTTCTTTCTTTGTTAAATTGATCAAAAGGGATAATAAAGACTTATATTGTTAGAAAAGATTTCTATTTTAAATAAATGCTGTTTTTTTTTACTTTATTCATCAAAGAATCCTGAAAAAGTATCACAGATTCCAAAACAAATATGAAGCAGCAAAACTGTTTCCAACATTGATAATAAATCAGCATATTAGAATGATTTCTGAAGATCATGTGACTCTGAAGACTGCAGTAATGATGCTGAAAATACAGCTTTGATCACAGAAATAAATTACATGTTAAAGTATATTCAAATAGAAAACCAGCATTTTAAATGTTAATAATATTTTACAATATTACAGTTTTTCTGTATTTTTGGTCAAATAAACTTTTGAACAGCAGTGTGTGTATATATACTGTATATATTTATATATGTCATAACTTCTCTATTCTGCTCATTGATTTACTTGTGCAGTATAAATCAAAAGACATGGGCCTTTGCCATTGGGAGTTTGGTTAACAAACATACAAAGCATTCAAAAACATTTTCTTCATAAAGAAGCCACAGGATCAAGCCGCCTCAAGCTGCTTTCCCCTGGTTTAAAGGGGTCATATGATGTTACTAAAAAGAACATTATGTTGTGTATTTGGTGTAATGAAATGTGTTTATGCGGTTTAAAGTTCAAAAAACACATTATTTTCCACATACTGTACATTATTGTTTCTCCTCTATGCCCCGCCTTTCTGAAGCACGTCGATTTTTACAAAGCTCATCGGTCTGAAAAGCGAGGTGTGCTCTGATTGGCCAGCTATCCAGTGCGTTGTGATTGGCTGAATACCTCAAGCATTTGTGATCGGAGAAATGACAAACAACAAGCGCTACTCTACACTGCTCAAAACTCGCGTTTGAATCATCAGTGGCAAATCCTTTAAATATAAAAAACGTACTTACAGTCTGTGAGTCAGAACAGCCGGCATTGTAGTCTACTCTCCCAGGATCAGGAAACATCCTCCATAAAATGTGCTGCACACATCTGAATATTTGGGTTGAAGTGTTCTGGAACAGTGCTGTAAATACAACTTAACCACTGATTTCTAGTCGTGTCCTCTTTTGGAAGACCAAACAAAGTAGTTTTGCTTTCACAACGAAACACACAGCATTTTCACGACATGGCGGCAACAACAATACGACAGCGAGAATAAAAGTTACGCCTTCTTTCTTTGCGTAAACATTTGGGCGGCATTATGCTAATATTTCCACACAGTGATGTAGATATGTGGGGGCGTGTTAGAATGAGCCGTTTTAGGGGGGCGTGGCTGACTCTTAACTTTTATAAAGAATATCTCTTTGGATTTGAGACTTTAGTCTTTGCAACTTTACAGATCTTCTTTATGCACCAAGAGCTTGTAACTCTCCAAAGAGAAAGGAAGAATTGAAATCGCATCATATGACCCCTTTATTATGATTTATATCTGCAACCACATCTGTGATAGTTTGAGCTCAGCGCTCATAATAAGAATCACAAGTGGACAGAAAAGCATCTCTGAGGTCCATGAGTCACAGTGTACTGACGTCACACCCGTCGCTGATATCCCAAGGTCTGCTTCAGAAACTTTAGCACCGACTAAACACGTCTGCATGCTGCAAAAAGGGAAAAATGTCACCTTTTAGAAAAATGCAAGCTTAAAAATGTCTACAGGCCCATTGAGTAATACTTTCCTACAGTTTTTTTCCTTCATGTCCACTGCTGGGCCTGAATGTATTTTAATCGTTTCAGTGCTTTATTATGTTTTAGTTCATTGTTCACTAAAATCTCCGGTAACACTTTAGATTAGGGAACACATATTCACTATTAACTAAGAGTTTTCCCTGAACAAACTCCTAATTTGTAGTTTCTAGTTCTAATCTCCTAGTTTCTAGTTTTGCCCAGCTCCATAATATTTTATTGGGTATAAATTTGGGTTAAAATAATATATATTTTAAACTCTAAAATACTTTATCAGGTATAAATTGTGTAAAAAATTGTATATACTTTTAGTTTGGCCAAATTCTAAAATATTTTGTAAATAAATTGATTTTTAAAAATGTATAGCTTTCTAGCTTTGCCAAGCTCTAAAATATTAATATTAGGTATAAATTGGGTTAAAAAAACAATATATATATATATATTAGTTTTTTTTCAATCTCTTAAATATTTTATTGGTTATAAAATAAAATTGTACATGTTTCTAGTTCCGCCAAACTCCAAAATATTTTGTATATAAATTGAGTAAAATTCTTATATGGTTCTAGTTTTGCCGAGCTCTAAAATATTTTATATATAAATTGAGTAAAATTCTTATATGGTTCTAGTTTTGCCGAGCTCTAAAATATTTTATAAAGTATAAATTGAGTGAAAAAATGTGTGTTTTTAGTTTTGCCAAGCTCTAAAAATGTTATATAAATTGATAAAAAATTATATGTTTCTAGTTTTTGCCAAGCTCTAAAATATTTTGTTGGCTATAAATTGAGTAAAAAGTCCTTATCCAGTAAATCATGCCAAGCTCTAAAATATTAATATTAGGTATAAATTGGGTTAAAAAAACAATATATATATATATATTAGTTTTTTTTCAATCTCTTAAATATTTTATTGGTTATAAAATAAAATTGTACATGTTTCTAGTTCCGCCAAACTCCAAAATATTTTATATATAAATTGAATAAAATTCTTATATGGTTCTAGTTTTGCCGAGCTCTAAAATATTTGATAAAGTATAAATTGAGTGAAAAAATGTGTGTTTTTAGTTTTGCCAAGCTCTAAAAATGTTATATAAATTGATAAAAAATTATATGTTTCTAGTTTTTGCCAAGCTCTAAAATATTTTGTTGGCTATAAATTGAGTAAAAAGTCCTTATCCAGTAAATCATGAACAGCTGGGAACATCGTGGACCTTTTGAATACTGCTGGAGTCAGAAAGGTTGAGAATCGTTGCAGCGGTCTGAAGTGACCATGTGTCTTTTGACTTCTGCGCACTCCTCGTGCCACTGAGCTCAGATTTGAGGACGGACCCCACAGGCTGCCGTAACCATGGGAACCGCTCCTTTCGCTCCATCCAGTAGAGCGACGTGAATTAATCAGAGGGAATAAATTACTACATGAAAGCGCCTCGTTCCCCCGTCCATGCATATTTGAGGCTGTGTGGCTCTCTGATTTCAACAGGTCTGTCTCTTCCACGCTCAAACCACATTCCTCATGATTCGATCTTGAAAATATGATTTCGCTCTGTGACAATCGAAGCAGCCTTGTTTTTGCATAGTGTTGTGAAATGACACGAGTCCTATTCTGACCTCTCTGGTCAAAAGTTTCATAAGCTCTGACAAACATGACAGCTGGAAATGCATTCATAATTTGCTCGTTAATCGGTGTCTGTTCATAATGGTTGTTACAGGTTTGCATATCAAAAAGAGCTAGGAGTACAATACCATAGTATAATAAACCAGACACTGTGCTGTTCTTCCATCAATGCACAAATGCGCTTTGTACCAAGACGCCTCTATGGACTTGAAATTAAAGTTATTAATGTATCTTTTTATTGATTTTGATCATACTTTAAGGTCCAATTCTCACTATTAACTACGGCTTTTGCCTCAATAAACTCCTAATCTGCTGCTTATTAATAATTAGTAAGGTAGTTGTTAGTTTAGGTATGGGGTGGATTAAGGGATCTAATATATGATCATGCAGAATAAGACATTAATACATGCTTTATAAGTATTAATAAACACCCAATATGCTAGTAATATGCATGCTAATAAGCAACTAGTTCATAGTGAGAATTGATCTCTAAACTAAAGTGTTACCATAATTTTTATGTAATGGATCTTTTGACCACCTGATCATTTCCCCATGGATAAAATCCAGTCCCATCCTGGTCGTTGAATGCTGTTTGGTTGACTGTAAGAGAATTGCAGAAGTGTTTATTGAGAGCTTTTGTCTCGACTAGGTATCTGAAGTACTAGTAAGATCAATAACCAGGCCCTTGTGAAGAAGAACTGCACTAAATATAGTAATAATTACAGAAATAATATGCTTTAAAAGAACACAAAACATTTTATTGGGCATAGTTTTAGTTTAGTGTCTAGTTTTTCCAAGCTCTAAAATATTTTGTGTATAAATTGAGTAAAAAAACTCGTGTGTTTCTAGTTTTGCCAGGCTCTAAAATATTTCATTGGGTATAAATTGAGTACAAATATTTTTTTAAAATCTTTATAAATCATGAACAGCTAGAAAAGTCATGGACCTTTATGAATATTGTTGTGGACAACGGGAGTCTGAAAGGTTGAGAATGTTGTATATATAAGAGCACAACAAAAGATAATTAAAATAATCATTTAACATTTACTTTTAAACTTCTAATTATAAAGTGCAATGTTTTTTTAATCTTGAAGTGTGTTAAGAGACATACTCGTGGAAGTTTCTCTTTAAGTTGGCCTTTTATTTCATTAATATTATATGCAAGTACAGTTATTTAAAAAATAGACTTAAGTTTTGAAGTGCGCTACAAGTGCAATACAATTAAGCACTTTTTCACGAGACGGTATAAGTGATGTGAACTGGAAGGTTTATGATTGCAGTTATGATATGCTGGACATGTGGATGAAGCGTGATAACCTCATCTGTGAGTTCAGAGTTAAAACTTTGCTGTTTCTCTGTGTTTTGGGGGTGTATTAGGTGTTAGTCTCACTCCCCCCCCCCCCCCCCCCCCCCTCCCCTCGCTTACTCTCACACACACACACACACACACACTTTTCCCCAGAGGCATTACCACCAACAGTTCCCGTCTGCCTCACCTCAACTCATAGAGTCTCTGCTCTCTTTCATCTGTGGCTACTGCGCTGTTGTGATGCTGTAATTATCATCATCGTAACTGCTGGCAACAGAGCTGTGAAGGAAAGGTGTGTGTAAGATAAGTCCAGACAGCCACGGGTCTCGTGCTGCCTTGGGAAGCGCCAGTGTACGAGATCGGGAAGCCGTAATTATGACGTGAGATGCGTTCGAGCGATTTAGGATGTGAAAAAAACCCCGGGCAATTTCATTTTTGCTAATATGCAAACTGCATAATTTGAGAATGATGGGATTGGGATGGTGATTGTCTTATTAACACGCTAAATGAACAGTCCTTTCAAGCTTTATTGCTTTTCTTCAGCAACAGGATGCAAAATGCGCTATTGCAAATAAGCAATATAGAGAAATCTGGAAACGCTTTACTTAAAGCCTTTATGTGTAATGCATTATAATCATAATGTACATTGTAATGCATTATAGCTTTTCATATATAATAGTTCAAATGCATTATAATATTTGAAAGTTTGTTTATCGTGTTTTAATGCATTATAAAGGTGTAAAAATGAATAGATGAGTATTGTAATTGTAAAGTTACACATGAGATCATACAATGCATTATAAGGCATAGTTAAACTACTTTTATAATGCATTATTTATAAAGACCTTAAGTATAATGTTACCAGAAATATTTTTTACAGTGTAACCATATATAAACATAGATAAACAGTAATATTGTAAAATATTTTAAATACCGTTTTTCTGTTTTAATGTACTTTAAAATTTTGTTTATTTCTGTGATGCAAAGCTGTATTTTCAGCATCATTCCTCCAGTCTTCAGAGTCACATGATCTTCAGAAATCAGTATAATATGCTGCTTTATTATCAATGTTGGAAACAGTTGTGCTGCTTAATATTTTTTTAAAGCCTGTGATACTTCTTTCAGGATTCTTTGATGGATAGAAAGTTAAAAAGAACAGTATTTATTTTAAATAAAAATCTTTTCTAACAATATAAGCCTTTACTATCACTTTTTAGGAATTTAACACATCCTTGCTGAATAAAAGTATAATAAAAGAAAAAAATGTACTGACCCCAAACTTTTGAAAGGTGGTGTATATGGTTACAAATGTAGTAAATATACCTACTTAACTTATTATATATATATATATAAACAAATGCAAAGGGGGGGATCTTTTGTTTTGTTTTTTAATTGCAGACTGTGTCGTCAGAGTTGGTATTGTGGTGTTATCAGACACTTGCACTTAACATTTTATGAAAATCTAGCTCAAATGGAGTTAACGGTTTTCGACCAGCGAATGACGGCATTATGTGTTTCGTCCGTCATTAACAGCCGCATCTGAGGCAGTGAGTGCATCGCATCACGTTTTCATCAACGTACAGGTTATAAAGTTTATTGTAGCTATATGGGAACTCAGATGTTCTTGTGGTTTAATACACTTAGCCAACATCTCATGATATAAAAGATGAAGTGCTATGCACAGGATATTTAAAACGTACAAAAGTAGTACATTGGTTACAACTAGACGGCAAAAGACTGCTCTTCAAACACACACACACACACACACACAAAAACATCAGATAGAAAATTGATGGCTCTTTGATGAATTGCTTTTTTGCAATAAAAGCATGTGCTAAATGCATAACAGTAAATGGAGATTAATGATAATGGCACTATTTGTGTTTTGGCTTTTAGATACTTTCCAAAAGTTGCAGGCAGGCAAATTTTTCTACATTTTTCTGGCAAATAGCAGTATGCATGAGCAGTTAGGGCGGTCTCTTCATCAGTGCTTGTCGGTAGACGGACACATGCGTTTGGGGGTTGAGTGTGTTTAAACGTGCCTCTGTTGTTATGTCTGCGTCTCTTTTGAAGTTCCTCAAACCTCCAACTAAGTGGCACTCATTTTCCCCATCTCACAGACCTGGCCGAATTATTTCCAGATTGTGGCGCGGTGCCAGAGGGAGACGTAACGTAGCTCCAGCAGCATCACAATAACGTCTTGTTAAGAAGCAACGAAATGAAATTGACCTCGATTCTAATAAACGCACGCACGTCTACCCTCAAGACAACAGGAATAGATACACAGCCTTTAAAGACCACTGTGGAAATTTTGCTTATCTCACTTTCACTCAGTCAGGAAATGGAGTTTTTCTCAGTTACAGTAATCTGAAGCACAGTCGAGCACAGTTTGGGGATGAAAAAAAAACAAAATCCTTCATTCATGTGTCCAGTATCTAAAAGAATGAGTAAAAGAGATGCTTGTGAAGACTTGTGTAACTCACCTTCATCATGTCTTCATGCAGATGTCGGGTGGAATGGCATCCTCTAATGTGGTGATGCACCAAAAACTCAGATGAATTGACTGAAACTGTGATGCTTAATTAGTGCTTCTCTAATGGAGCGTTTCGTGGATAAACTACAGCAGGTAAACATGTCAGCTGTGTGACGCTAGTGCTGGATGAACAGTACTGATTTCTGGGTTTTAAAGGCATAGTTGACCCAGAAATGAAAATTGTCATCATTTATTGACCCTCGCGTTGTTCCAAACATGTCGTTTCTTTTGTCTTTTGAACACAAAAGAAGATATTTTGAAGAATGTTGGTAACCAAACGGTTGCTGGTAGCCATTGACTCCTCATACAGGTTTGAAACAACTTGAGAGTGAGTAAATGATGACGGTTTTCATTTTTGGGTCAACCGTCCCTTTAATTGATCTTTATTTTGATGAAACTATAGATTCCTAAATAGTCTATATTAGTCTGTCCTGTTTTCTGTTGATGTGTGAACAAAACATCTCTAAACATTATTTGTCCAATAATCGCAGTGAGATTTATGCTTATGTTGAAATAAACAGTACAGCTTAGTATCACGTCTCATGTAATCACCCAATCATTGTTTTTTAACCAGCTTATAAACAATAATGTCATGTCAAAAAAGGCATTCAGTGTCCATAAACTTGCTAATCAACTAGAAATGAATAACTCCAGAGAGGAGCATTTTGCAATGTATGTGCACTATATTTATATTATCATTATACATTTATTTAGCCTGTTGGCGATATCCGTTTTTTTTAATTATTTTTTTTATTACAGCCACAGTTTAAGTTTTTATATTACAACAATGAATCGGAGCACGAACAATTATATCATTAAAAAACGTCATTAAAAGTTTGTACAAGTCAGTTTTTTTATTAAATAAAATTTTAATGAATAAATTAAATAATCAAATTTTGTTGCTTTGCAGCCTGAAATGAAGACGGACACGGTTTTTGTTTTATCCAGCTGTATTAACTCAGTGCAACTTATAGCATCCAAGTGAAAGATAGAACACACACATGTTATATTCAGCTTCAGTTTTAAAGCAGTTTAGCAATCTAAATTAAAAATGCAATTTCAGTTTTGGTAAAAATTAATTTCGGTGCATCACTATTTGAAGCTGTTACTTAAAAAAATGCACTAAAAAGTAGATAGTTGATTATTTGTATGACTAAAAAGTGCATGACGTATCAGTTTTATTTCATAGATTGAAAACAGATTGAACATTACGCAAACTGGCCATAGAAAATGCTATTGGTATTGAGTATTTAAATGACAGAATATGACATAGTCTGAAATAAACCAGATTATTTATCTTTGTGGCTTTAATCCTTGGGTTTGATTGCAGGTGTTTAATGGTGAGCACCCATTATACAGAAGGAAGAAAATGGACTTTTCACATAAATGTGGCCACACGTGGCAAATCTGTCAAATTCTGTAGGAAACGCCATCTGAAAGTCTCTCTCACATGTGCACGCACTCAGTCAGAAGAAATGCAGCTACTTCCAGCCATGCGACCGCCATGACACATCGTGTCAAACAACATGCTGTTAGCATTAGCAAACTGGATTTCACATGAGTTATTGAAGGCCATTTGTAAACACAGAGATGAAAGCAAACAAGCTCTTGTGCTGCTGGCCTTGATCATCAAAGCCGTATCGATCAAATGGCTCCTTCCCATTGATTCCTTCAGCAAATGTATTCAGCATCTGACACGCTCGCACGCCGCCTTTCAAGCATCCAACTGACCAACATCTTATTGTGTGTGTGTGTTTCTTGCAGTCCAACAAAGTGTCGGTGGTCCAGCAGGGGATGCATCCTCTGACGCCGCTGCTGCCCTACGATCACTTCAACCCCAGTGCTCCACACATTCCCACAGACGTCAGCCAGAAACCAGGTAACACATGATCAAACTCATGGTTTTGCTCTAGAATCCCACCGGATGAGCTGCATTCGCAGCAGTAAAATAGCTAATACACACACACACACACACACACACACACACACACACACACACCAGTGTTGTTATTTTGTCATGATGTCCTTCCAAACCAGTGAGCTGCAGTTTGTCAGTGGAACACACACACACACACACACACACAAACAAAAAACAAACATTGCAATACGGTTCATAGTGAGCACATCCGTCTAGCTCCAAAAAGGTCGAGAAGAAAACTGCAAAAATGCCATTATAAATATGGCTGTCGAGCAATTAAAAATGTACATGATGTGCCGATTCATTAATCAAATTAACCCACAAAAGCGTCATTATTTAAAGTCATTTTAATGAGAAAAGTGTTAAAGGTAGAGCAGATGATTTCAGAGAGGCTAGCGATAGCAAGCTAGCTTTAAAAGCATAAGATCCCACCCTCCCTGCAAATCACTCTTCAAAGCCACGCCTCCTCCAAAACACATTTTGGATTGAATGCTTCGCTGTCAAATTTCCTCATATCTCATTCACCAGTGAGAAAAATTACAGTACAAAGCACATAACAGGCAGGTAGGACAGCCTATCGTAGTCCTCGGACTGAGGAATATGATTGGACAAACATTTTATGGTTCTTCCACAGACGATATAAATACATCTAGACCAGTTAACTTAGTGAATATGGGGATGTGAAGAGAAAAAAATGTTTTTGAACCAAATCACTTACCTTTACCCTTTCAAGAATGAAACAAGTGACTGGCTGCATTCGAAATTGCATACTTCCCTACTATATAGCAGGCGAAAAACAGTATGTGACAAAAAAAGTATGTCCGAATTCACAGTGCTCATAAAAGAGTAGGCAGTGCAGGGAAGCGACTGAAGCTGGTAGGTCACGTGATAATGACAACATGGCGAATGTAGTTCGTCCAGATTACATCCATACTACACACATTCATACTATATAGAACGTACTTTTTTAGCAGTTTCAAAGTAAATACTTGTTCAAAATCATGAAAATATGCAATTTCGGACACAGCCTCTGTCTTTATGAATGAGTCACTGAATCATTGACTCACTTGATTCGTTCAAACGGCTGATTCATTCAAGAATGAGGCAAGTGAGTGTCATTGTGAATGAGTCACTGAATCGTTGACTCACTCAATTCGTTCAAACGGCTGATTCATTCAAGAATGAGGCAAGTGAGTGTCATTGTGAATGAGTCACTGAATCGTTGACTCACTCAATTCGTTCAAACGGCTGATTCATTCAAGAATGAGGCAAGTGAGTGTCATTGTGAATGAGTCACTGAATCATTGGCTCACTTGATTCAATCAAAAACAAGGATTCATTCATTACTGAATCACCGCTGTGTTGTGTGTTGAGACACAAAACCGTTCTGCTGTGGCTTTGATTGGAACAATTTTTTGTTTGTGAAGCTGAGCAAAAACAGACAACACAGACAATACTGTCTCAAGCAATATGTTTATTGAACTATTGTATTAATTCAATATCACATTTAAAATTGTGCAGATGTTCAGGAAATGAGAGCACTAAACCATATCATGTCATTTAAATATAAGAGGGGCATTTTTGCCATCATTTCTTGTATTTTAGGGCATATAACCGCATTCTCACTGGCTTTATCACGCAGTCAGTCGTCCTGCAGCATCTGCATCAATGTACGATGACGTACAGATGTGGGCGGTATTTTTTCCAGTATTAATCACGCCAGATGAACACATTAAACAGCCCTAATTATAAAGGTCTGCACCATATTCTTTTGAAATCTTAAGATGCTTTGTGTGAGGAACAGACCTGCATCTCAGTCACTGTTCACTGATAATCTTCCCCTCCGCTGAAGCTCAAACCCGCCGCCGCCTACTTTTATGCTGTTTTTTTACCTTTTTTTTGTCTCGACAGCTGTGCTTAATATGAGCTGTTATTATACAGTAAGAGCTCCTTAAAGCCCCTCAGAAGTATCTTCTTTTGCATTTTGTGAGTGTTCAGTGTTCAGTTGTGGATGAATGATTCCTTTAACTCAGCAACTGTAAACAGCCTACAATTAATATGCTATACTTAGACCACAGTGTATTTCATGTCATGTTTGTTACACAACTTTATAAAGCCTCTAAATGATCTGAAAAGTGATCAATAATTTCTAAGGCCTTTTAGTGTAATTGCACAAACATCCACCTTCAGCTTGTGCATCATGAGCATTTTTTTTTTTTAAATTAGCTTTGACATTGTTAGTAATATTTCAAGACGAACACGTATTGAAGCAAACTTACTCATCCAGACATCATTTTTTAGAAAAATCAGTGAGTCTCAAATCTGACCATCAGGCTTTTGAGGAGCGTTTATTTGTTCATCTCTCAATCATCATTGGATTGCATTGCATTATATGTTTTGATCATCAAACTAAGCATTAAATATCATCTTACAAAGGAGATATAGAGTGACGGCTGATAATTATATCATTTTATGTAAGTGTCCGCCATACAAGCATCAGAATTGCATCACTTTTTAACCATTTAAAGATCAGCATCTGCACCAAGTTGCATATCAGTTTGAGTCTCTGAATAAAATACTATATGAGCCATAAAAGCCTGTTGTATCAAATATGATGCTCAAAAGTGACCATGTTTGTTGGATGACTAGTCGTCTAGCCAAGTGTTATTATGACCCATCCTTACTACAGTAATGAGTGCATTGCTTTGAAATTGATTGTTGATGAAGTAAATGGAGTAGAAACGACAGATGCCTGCATATTTCCCATTAGCTGTAGCTCGATCAGGTCAGACACCTGTCCTCATGTCAGCTCACTTCATAGTGTGTGTAAATCAGTGAACTGTGCCAGACTCAACCGCCGTGACCCGACGCGGGTCTGAAATGTGTCACGGCTGTACATCCAGGTAAAGTACATGGTGGAGGCACAAACACTGAACGTTTGAACCTCTGACGCTTAATGTATGTGAAGGGTTTATGTTTTACTGTACTTGGTTTGATATCCTGATGGTGTTTTCTCTGCGCTTGCGGTCCAGTCATCTCAGGCATGGGTTTGATCGGTTTCACTTTCACGGCTTATATTGAAGGACACCTTTTAAAGGCAGCCCATTTGCCGTTCATGTTTTCCATCAAGAATTGCTCATTTTGTACACTGGGAATGTTTTGACGGCATTTTGAAAATGAGTTATTATAAGAAATGTTAACTTGCAGTCATAACCAATAACTGGGGTTGGAAAGAAATTCATATACTGTATTTGTAGACAGTTTGGAAACATTATGATTCGTAAATGAAGTCTGAAATATTATTACTGTTTTCTGTTTGAATATATTGTAAATATCTTCTGCATCATTACTCCAGTCTTCAGAAAATGTTTCACACAAAATATTAAAACTGTTTTTAACATTGATAATAATAATTACACTGATTAATAACTGAGCACCAATTATAATTGAGCTGCAAATCAGCAGATTAGAATGATTTCTGAAGATCATGTGACATATTGAAAATTCAGCTTTGATCACAGAAATATACATTCACATAGAAAACATTTATTTAAAATTATATATATGTGTCCCTGCAGCACAAAAGCAGTGTTGAGTCTCTGGGGGATATCTGTAGCAATAGCCAACAATACATTGTATGTCTCAAAATTATACATTTCTCTTTTATGCCAAAAATCATTAGGATATTAAGTAAAGATCATGCTCCATGAAGATATTTTGTAAATTTCGCTCGTTTGCAAGCCATGATCTCTCGAGGAAAAAAAAATATTGCACTCGCCTCGCACGGTAGTAGCTCGTTTTCTCATAGGCGGGCCAAATTCTCTGGGCGGGCAAAGCAGAGAAAGGGGAGGTAACCTTTCCCCGTATGACGACATAAAGGGAAGATTCCAGATTGGGCCATCTGAGCTTTCATTTTCTCAAAGGCGAAGCAGTATACCCAGGGCTCGGTTTACACCTATCGCCATTTCTAGCCACTGGGGGACCATAGGCAGGCTAGGAGAACTCATATTAATGTTAAAAAACCTCATAAAGTGACATTTTCATGCCATGGGACCTTTAAAATAGTTGTATCTCAGCCAAATATTGTCCGATCCTAACAAACACATACATCAATGGAAAGCTTATTAATTCAGCTTTCAGATGGTGGAATTTCAAAAAATTGACCCTTATGACTGGTTTTGTGGTCCAGGGTCACATATATATATTTTCACAATATTAATGTCTTTACTGTATTTTTGTGCACATAAATGCAGCCTTGGTGAGCAAAAAAAATATATATATAATTTAATAAAAATATAAAAAAATCGTAATGTTTCCAGTACTGTAACTGCTGCACACACGTTTAAAAAAATAAATAATTTTAGCACACATTTCCCATTCATTTAACATATGGAGTATTTACAGAATTATATAAAAGTTAAATGATATGCAAATAAAAAAGAAATACTGTATGTCTATACAGTGTTCAAATCATCTGCTACAATAATCAATCTCCATATGTACAATTATTCATGGTTAATTTGCTTAGCATATAAAGTAAATCATTAAATTACATTTTAATTACACTAATCTTCCGTAAGAGGTCTGTCGTTTTAAAAATTATGATGTGAAAAACGCAGACATCGAATCGTTCGCAAAAAGATCTATAGCATGCGTTTAGTTAAGAGATGCTGACTTTAACAGTCTCCGGCTTTTGTCTTGAGGCTTTGTAGTGAAACGTGAGCTGCAGGTTCTCAGGTAAAGCCGATCGACTCAGTCACATTCCAGCACGGCAGATTTATTGAGGGTTCGCTTCACAAACAGGCCCAGAGCAAATGCAAATTATAGTCATCATGCAGCATTCTTCAGCAAACACAGGTTGCTTGGGGTCGCTCTTAACTGTGGGGTGCTGCGGACAAATTACTTCCTGCAGAAAAGCACAGTGACGCTGCTGCTTTGTTGTTCTCACAATTATAAAATCATATTTACTCTCAAAAATGAAGAAAACCTAGACGGCATTAAGATGAAATCCAGTCCTGACCTCTGTAATCTGGTCTGCGTCTCCTCTAGAGTTTCAGAAGACTTCTCAACAGTGTCTCAAAGTGTGCTCAGATTTGCCAAAATGCCAATTAAAGGTCAGAGATCTCAATATGAGCGGCTCTCCAGCTCTGCACTCCTACTGTATGACAGCTACTGACTCATCTAAGTGTCATTTCCATATCTAATAAGGCATTTTTGGAGAAACATCTGTTGATGCTTGAATTAATCATAACTGAAAGTGTACTGAAGATATGAAAGAACAGCCTTCGAGAGATCTGTGCTGCTTCTCAAGGCTCTTTACTGTACGGTGTTGTGTAACTAAAATCACCCAAGAGTAGGTCATAAACATGACATTTACAGTATAGTGCAGAATGGGACAGGATTTCTCATCTGCGACTCGATATATGAGGACGTGAGCACATGAACTTCATCTCCAGAGCTGCTCTGAGACTCACTTTATCAGCAGTTCACCAATTCATTTGAGAAAAACTACCATCACTGAAACTCAAAGCTCTTTACAACAACACGCCAAAATAAAAGTCAAAGAAATTATGACAGAAATGCATTACTATTGTACAGTAGACTGCGCTGCTCAAATTAAAAAATGATAATATAATAATTAAAGATTTAAGGAATAACACACACTTTTTCTTCCATGTTTTAATTTAAACAGTAAACCTAAATATAAATGCTAAAATCCAAGGAATTGTTGCATTTTCAAATTGTTAATGTTTTTGTCCATGTATTTGATTACCACTGTTTTTGATAATAAATGTGTATTAAATCATTAAATTAAAAGACAACAGAATTTCTAAAAATAAATAAATAAATAAATACAACATTTCATCTGGCCCTATTTTTGTAAATAATAATAATAATTTATTAAATTGTTATTAAAGTTTTTTTTAAATCAATTGATTAGACATGCTTTTTAATTATTAAATGAAATTAATTAAACCATTAAAAATGTATTTAGAAAAAAACATAATTACATTATTTTCATTAGGCTGTAAAAAAGTAATTTTGTTCTATCATTTAAAAACGAATTATTCATATTTATTAAATATTAAAATAGAACAAAATAAATATAGTTCTATTTTAAATAATTGCTGTGCATTTTAACTTTTTATTCGTTAAAGAATCCTAAAAAAAAAAAACATATCACAGTTTCCAAACAAATATTAAGCAGCACAACTGTAAATAAAGCAGCATATTATACTGATTTCTGAAGATCATGTGACACTGAAGACTGGAGGAATGATGCTGAAAATACAGCTTTGGTCACAGGAATAAATTATATTTTAAAGTATATTAAAATATAAAACCGTTATTTTAAATTGCAATAATATATTGACAATATTACAGTTTATTTTCTGTATTTTAATCAAATAAATGCAGCATGATGAACAGAAGAGACTTCTTTAAAAAACAGTAAAAATCTTAGTGATTTCAAACTAAGATATATATATATAGTCATTGAACTCCAATGCTACACATACACACACACATTTCTCATTTCTTCATAATTTCTCTTGCGGGCTCCGTGTGAAGCATCACACTCATGAACAGTAACTGCAGGAAAAGACACTCATCTCTTTCTCTCTGGCCGTCTGGCTGGGGTTCGAGGCGTTTGTTCTTTGAGACAAGGCTGGTGTAATGGTAGGTTCCCAGCGTGTTAATAACAGCTGTCCTCCTCTCGCTGTCTTACAGGAGTTCACAGGCATCAGTCGCAGGAAATCTCCGGTTTCTACCAGCTGCCTCAAGGCCAGATCCCCCCGTCCATGAACTGGTAAGACTGAGCCACACGCCTCACATCTACAGACCCTTCAGCTTGGTTTGGAACTATTTTGACAATATTGGGTCTAAAATATCACTCACGCCATATTAACATTTTATTTGTTGAACTGTTGTATAAAATCAATACAACATTTACAATCACGCTCACGTGCTGATATTCAGGAAAACAGCACTGATGCATGTGTAACTGCATCATATCTTATAAATATAAAACACAAAAGCCATCCAGAGATATTTTGTTGCTTTCATACTTGAATTATAGGGTGCATTCTAATAGGCTTCATCACGCAGTCAATGCTTTTGGACTCTCAAGACGTGTTTTTGTTTGTTTTGAATCGATAATGTCAGCTCGCATATCATTCATCATTCATCGCTTAGGGTTGGGCGATGTCTACCAAATTGGCAAGGGACGATGTGTACAGTGAAACGGGTTATATAGGGCTGGGTTAAAAAGGGACAAACCCAGCTATTGGGTTGTTTTGAGGTTTGAGGGTGGGGGATGCAATACGAACACAGACTTATCAGCTTATAAAAGGGAGGAGAAAACGTTCCCATATCTTTTGTTATGAATGGCAAATGATGTGAATGTGAGTGAAAATGTCATATTTGGCATGCAGATGCAGATACAGACCCTTGATGTGAAGAATGACACTCATTCCTCTGTTTGAGACTTTAAATGTGAAGCAGCCAAATACTTTTTTGGGCCACTGTACGTTTAGATGTGTAGAAACGTACTGGAACGCAATAAAAAAGCGTAATGTAATGACTACACATAATGTAATAAATGATATTATTTAATATAATGGATTGGAATATTTTATATAATTATATAATATAATTTAATGATCAAAATGCAATCATCTTCTCCAGTCTTGAGCTCATATTGTAATTTCCCACAATACAATAGTGTATAATATATTCATAGTTCATAATGATATAGCAGCACATAATATACTGTATAAATTAAACAATGTTTACAATATATTAATTCTCTCTCAATGTAATTTGCTCTGTGATTTTATGACCTGTGACATCAATTTGTGCCACTTAGTATTCCCGTTTTAGTTTATTTATTTACTATTGGTTTTTAAAGTTACCGATTTTGTATTTTAAGATTTAACTGTTTAGTAAGTAGTTTAAGACAAGATTGAAAAAATTGAAATTTTTATTAAATTTGACTGTTTTTGCTGCACTCGTAATACATTTCCCGCAGTGTAACTTTTTTTAAATATTAAATTTTGAACATTTTATTTATTATTACTTATTATTTGACATGATGTGCAGTTATTACATTGTTTAGAGCTGATATGAATCTCTCTGGTACAGTGGCGAGCTGATTTGGAGAATCTGGATGTAAGTTCAGAGACATTCAGCTGATGTTGTTTGAGTGTCAGATTGATCTGACAGATGTTTTCATCATACACAGTGTGCTGGAGGATATATGTATTGGCTCCGTATGTGTGTGGATCTGAGGATTGAACCCGTGTGTTGGTGTTGCTGGCATCATGCTACATTTGGGTCGAGAAACATGAAAAATGCACTGCTGTAAAGTGACGAATCAGAAGAAGAGATGAAACTGGACGCTAGTGTGAAAATGAAAAGTGTCGTATGTGAGATTCTTAGAATTAGGCTTTTTAAAGGGAGGGTTGTAATGGTCTTTTTATTTAGAGGAATTCAATAAAGGATTTAAGGGGGAATAATAATAAAAAAATAGTAAATGAACAAGTATGAGATTTGAACTGTGCAAATAATATTATTTCAAAATATGCACACATTCACTCTATTTTGTATGTACCGTATTGGCCCGAATATAAGACGACCCCCCTTTTCCCAGATGTACTTTTTGGGAAAAGGCTTTTTAAAAAAACAAATCTTGTTTTTTCTCAGTAAAACACATTTTGTCTTCAATTATTTTCATATTGCATATTTTCCTATTTTAATTTTTGTTTTGAAGGTATGGTAAAAACTGGTAAAATGTACCAACAATCACATTTAAAAAATATATACACTTTTTGATATAACATAAAAACGGGTAGCCCATCTGAATTAGGACATTTAGGCTATCCGTCTAATAGTAGCCTACCACAATCTTATTAACAGTAGAAGTTAAATCTTACTGTAGTCTTCAAATCTGGGTACTGTCTTACGTTTTAAAATCACAAAGAGTTTGGTCCCATCAGGCTAACGTGACCGTCACGACTCATGCAGCTGTAAGCTTTTCTTTCTCTTTTGTTTTCACTCGCGATCTTTACAACACGCATTACATTACGTATTTCATGGCACACTCGTTTTATGCGTATTTGGCGCCACCTATTGTTGTGGGTGTATTATTGACATGTCAAAGTCTAGAGCCTGAATATAAGACGACCGCGTTTTTTCAGATGTATTTCCAAGAAAAAAAACATCGTCTTATATTCGGGTCAATACGGTAAATGGTTCAGCCTATATTGTTTTTAACATCGTTGGATATTAACAGTTCGTTTAACATCGATCATAAAACATTTGAATATTAAATGTTTAGCTACTTACATCTTACCTCGCATGCTTTCATTGTTAAAAATTCACGCTCGGTAACTGTGAACAGTAAAGCTCCGCCTTCTTTGATTTGATTGGTCAGCTGGAACATTTTGACGTTGACGAACACTGAGGCAGACCAGAATACGCGATCCGTAATACGCGATCCGATTGGAGCGCGGGATCATTTCGATCATTTGGAGCGCTTCGAAACAGTGAATCATTTTGCGACGCGATGGTTTAACTGATTCGGAGTTTCAAAAAGCTCCGTTGTGTTCGTTCTCTATATAGTTTATTCGTTGTTTGAATAACCCTGGAAATGAAATCATTTCAATTAATAGGCCTAATGTACAATGTTTTTATTAAACTGTGATCACGTTAAATACAGTTTCCGTCGTATTAAAAACATTTCATAAAAAGTTCCTCCGTTGGTCAGACAGACAGTTAGTCCCGTCCCAAACGCATTCAGAGTTGGTAAAGCAGTGCAGCCTTCAGGAAATCTTCCTGGTGAACCCGCCGGAGGCTCTAACTCTGTCCCCCGACCCACAGGCCCAATCAGCCTGTCTATCCTCTGCCCTCCTGCAGCTTCAGACAGTCCTTCTCCTCCAGCCTCCAGAGCAGCTCCTCCTTCCCCAGGTACAGTACCAGCCCTCACCTGTGCTTCCCGCTGACCGCATCGCGACGCTTCAGCCGTATGTGTGTCGCCGCTGAGCTCAGAACCACCGAACCGCCTGTTAAAGGCCCGAACTACAGCTAAACTGAGCCACGCTTAAAGGAACGTTCCGGCTTCAACTCTGATTCGCCCTTTATTCAGCATTGAATAACACTAGCAGTGCATTACTAGTAGTTTTACATAGTTATGACTCGAGTCCGATCAGAATCCATCCTGCTTTAAAGAGCTTGAGCATTTAAAGTTTCAGACGACAGAACTGCAGCGCGCTTGTAATAAACAGAATGTTATTGTGATGTTGGTTGTTCTAGCTGTCATTATTTGTGTGAACATGCCTTATGGAAATGCATTTTTCCCCCCGTTTTTCAACTGAGAGTTGAAGCACATGCTTTCAGCAGAGCTTGAGTTGAATGAACCCGGAACGTTCCTTTAATTAAGGTTACGAGAGATCATGCTGTACTGTGAATGCTGGCACAGCTAGCGTGCAAATACACATTAAATGGCGTCCTTACTTTTGAAGATCTAGTGGTGGTATGTATACTAAGGAATATGGGGTGTTATGGGTCAATTTGATAAGCTTATTTCTTCTTGAATTTCTTTCTTATTTAGAGTCGTGATTGTGCATGCAAAGTTTCGACCCATAGGTGTGTTTTGCAAAGACCTGGACACATTTTGGTGACTGATTGTGTTGGGGGTCAGATCGGCCCCCTTTTGGTTTTCATGCACTTTGACAGATTTTCAATAACAGCAAACGTTCAGGTAAAAACACAGAAAACCTTTATTGTAGCTTCTCAAAGACTAAATATGAACCGGACTCCGAGACTCGATGTTTACTTGAAATTGCAATCATCTGGGAAGATTCACTGTTTCTTCATCTATTTGAAGTTTCTATTGTGAAAGTGTTTTTTTTTTAATCTCAGTTACTAGTCTGTTACAGCACTGAAAATAAATGTGAGAAACCCATTTTACCATCACAAGGGTTTGAGAACCAGACATAAAAAAGACAAAGGCTCTATTCAATTTTGGATACTATTTACACTTGCGGTGACACTGAGCCGCACCTCAGTGTTTTTAAATGCATATAAATAAAAAAAATTATGCTCAACGAGGCTGCATTTATTTGATCAGAAATACAGAGATAAAAAAACAACAGGAATATTGTGAAATATTATTACCGTTTAAAATAATGGTTGTCTATTTTAATATACTTTAAAATAGTTTTTTAAAAAAACATTTATTCAAAATAGAAATATTTAAGTCTTTACTATTGCTTTGTATCAATTTAATACATACTGAATAAAAGTATTAATTTACTGACCCCAAACTTTTGAACGGTAGTGTATATTGTACCAAAAGATTTATATTTTGAATAAATGCTGTTTTAATAAATATTTGAATATTTGAATCCTGAAAAAAGTTTCACAGTTTCCAAACAAATATTAAGCAGCACAACATGGATAATAAATCAGCATATTATACTGATTTCTGAAGATCATGTGACACTGAAGACTGGAGTAATGATGCTGAAAATACAGCTGCGCATCACAGAAATACATTACATTTTTATTTATCATTTTTCTGTATTTTAATCAAATAAATGCAGCCTTGATGAGCAGAAGAGACTTGTTTAAAAAAAATTAAAAATCCTACTGATCCCAAACTTTTGAACTGCTGTTCACACACACACACACACACACACACACACACACACACACACACACACACACACACACACTCACTCACACACACACACACACACACACACACACACACACTCACTCACACACACACACAGTCTCACACACAGTCTCACACACACACACACACACACACACAGTCTCACACTCACACACACAGGTTTGTTTTTGTGAAAAGTGGGGTCATCCCATAGGCGTAATGGTTTTTATACTGATTTTTGTCAAATTGCATGGAAACCAATAGGGGCCCATTTTGGCACAAACATCACACCCACAACACAACAGGAAGGTTAATAGTTGTTCTCTGTGGAAATAGTTACGCTGAACAATCAGAAGAGCGCTCTTCTTGTGTTTTTCAAGCTCAGCTCAGTCTCAAAGTGGATTCAGTGAAGCGATGGTTCCTCTCCCGCTCAAAGACGCCAGCCCAAATCGCTGTGGCTTTTCCCATCAGACGTCAACTCTGTGCTCAAATCCTTCCTTTGTAACCCAAAACCTGAATTAGATTAACAAATCATGTTAATATGCTTACATGCAGTAATAAATCCAAGCTGTGGAGATGGTTTTATTCGGATGTCAACAGACTGCGCACATCTTTGTTCAATTCTTCTTGTGTCAAGGGCACAAATCCGAAACCGAGTCCTGAGCTCCGAGTGTGTCGGCTCTCTGCTGTCCTTCCATCAGGGTTTGCTGAGCAAATATTAGAGCTGCTGTAGAGTCAGCTTTGAAATGAGATTGAAGAGTTTTATTGAATGCTTCAGACAGCGTGCTTGTTTTCCCTCAGGCAGGAGAGGTTGTGTGTGTGTTGCAGTACATGCTTGCGGCGCTTCAGCGGTGCAGATAGAGCGCCAGCTGCTGGTCACATCACGCATTGACGCTTCATTAAGAGGGAACTCAAACAACACGTTTTTTTCTGTCATTGCAAAGTCTTTTCTAATGCATCCTGTGTTTACTCTGATGTGTTGGTGAGTTCCCTTTTAATACAGATAGAGCTTGAGAATCTCATTGTGTGGGCTGAAATAACTGTGATGTTCATGTGTGTGTGTAGGTTCTCTCATTCTCTGATGCTTCAGTCCGGCATGCACCCTACAGGCATCCCACACCCCGCGATAATGCCTCCCTCCGGCAAACAGGAGCACGACCAGTTCGACAGGAACATTTATGTGTAAGTTCTCCTGCAGATCTGATGCTTTCAGCTCTCAGTGCACAGAAGAGGCCTGCAAACTCTTGAAGCCCTCGCGGTAGTTTTCTGAAATTCAAGCACACTCCGATCTTGTTTTGTTGTATGTTTGTGCCATTTTTTAAAATTACCACATTTTGGTCACAACACCAAAAAGGCAACCTCTCTAGAAGTTCTAGAGCAACTGTTTGGTGCTGTGAGATCTGTAATGGTCTCGTGAGTTTGCACTCCTGAAAAGAGACAATCCATTGTTACTTGTGTCGTAAAGTGTTTTTCTCTTTCTTCTTCAACACATATATCTCAGCAAATCTCATCCAGAGGCGAAGCGTGAGAAGGAGCCCAAGAAGCCGGTGATCAAGAAGCCGCTGAACGCGTTCATGCTCTACATGAAAGAGATGCGGGCCAAAGTCATCGCTGAGTGCACGCTGAAGGAGAGCGCCGCCATCAACCAGATCCTGGGCCGACGGGTGCGTTCCCATCCGCTTCATCTGCTGTCAGGATTAGAGTCTGGGAGTGTTTCTGACGCGCGCGTGTGTGTGTGTTTGTGTGTAACAGTGGCACGCTCTGACCCGCGAGGAACAGGCCAAGTACTATGACCTGGCGCGGAAGGAGCGGCAGCTTCACATGCAGCTTTATCCCAGCTGGTCGGCCCGCGACAACTACGTAAGTGCTTCTCATTACTCTGAGGCTAAGTGAGGAAAATCAGGATCATTCTGACATGTGGGGAATAATCGTGAAGGAGGAGCAGATCCAGAGTCCAGTTGAAATAAATCTGCAATTAAATAAAATATACATTTTAGGTGATATTAGCTTCAGTTAGTTGCATAAGCAGGATTTCTAATTTGTGACCCTGCAGCACAAAAGCAGTGTTAAGTCGCTGGGGGATATTTGTAGCAATAGCCAACAATACATTGTGTGGATCAGAATTATAGATTTTTCTTTTATGCCAAAAATCATTAGGATATTAAGTAAAGATCATGTTCCATGAAGATATTATGTAAATGTCCTACCGTAAATATATCAAAACTTAATGTTTGATTAGTAATATGCATTGCTAAGAACTTCATTTGAACAACTTTAAAGATGATTTTCTCAATATTTAGATTTTTTTGCACCCTCAGATTCCAGATTTTCAAATAGAAAGATGGAAAGATTATTTATTCAGCTTTCATATGATGCATAAATCTCAATTTCAAAAAATTGACCCTTACGACTGGTTTTGTGCTCCAGGGTCACATTTCTTAAATTGAGGCATAAAAATTACTAACTAGAAATAAAATAAATAAAAAATCTAAAACTGAAATAAAAAAATTAATTAAATACAATTGAGCAATTAGAAAAAGAATAACAAAATTACAAAAAAATAACAAATTAAAATGAAAGTATAAAAATAAAGCAAATTCAAAATGTAATAGTATATAAATAGTATTAAAATAACATTGTGTTTTATTGTGCATGTTATTCCAATGGGGAATAAAACAGGATTGTCTTATTTAAAAAATTCAGTAACACTTTACATTAAGGTTTAATTTGTTAGCTTTAGTTAGTTTAACAGCATTTATTAATGTTAATGTTAATTTCAACACATTTTCCAAATCAAATGTGGCATCTGTTAACATTAGTTAATGCACTGTGAACTAACACGAACAAACTGTGTTTCTATCAACTAACATTAACAAAGATTAATAAATGCTTTAAAAATATATTGCTTGGGATTTATGGACCAGGAGGAAATTATGCTGGTTTTCTTCACTGATTTCACTGACGACTTCTCATATAACTCACTGAATATGGCATTAAATAGGAGTATTCCTGCTCAGATGAGCTGGAGCTGCTCTACAGTTCAATAGCTGTGTTTCCATCCATGTGTTTTTATGTGCATTTTGAGATATTGCTTAAAAAACGCTGGATGGAAACACCGAGATGTGTTTAAAATGTGCATAATTTTGTGTCAGATAAGAAAACACACATAAACTACAGTGACAACACCTCAAAATACAAAATAGTCATTTATTGTTTGTTATAAAGTCATATTATGTAGGAAAACAAGAGCAACATGTTTGCAACAATTCCCATTTTTATTAATGATGCTTCACGCTGTTTTCCCAGAAAGTGACGATTTTGTTCTTGTGAACACATGGAATGCAATATTCCTTTTTTATTAAATTTTTTTGCATTAATAAAATTTTCTTTAGAAGGAAACAGTTATTTGAATGTTGAAGATTATTTTCAAAGAATATATTTTCATAATATATAAATATGTAAAATTGTGTACTTGATACTTAATTAGGCGATATACAAATGTATAAAAAAATGTAAATAATAAATCTCTCTGTCAGAGATTAACACCGATGTAAATATGTAAATATTAAAACTTATTTTAGTTAGTTGCCAAAACAAGATTTCTAATTTCTAAAGTTGAGGCAATAACTGGAAAAAAATTAATAAAAAAAAAAAATCTAAAATATAATATATAATATAAATTAGTAATAAAAAAACAGAAACACATAAAAATGAAAACTGAAGGTATAAAAATAAAAGCTAATTAAATACATTAATAAAAACTATAATACCATATAAATATTATTAAATAAAAATAACACAGTTATGCATGTGTCTTATTGTGCATGTTACTCCAAAAATAAAACGGTTTGTAATCTTGATACTTGATAATTAATTTGATCATTTATAAATAATAAATAATTATTTGAACAAAAACACGTCCCAAAGATCCCAGAGATTTATGCACCAAATTATTCATTTTCATTCATCACAGCTACCTTTTTTCCTGTTTTGGTAACTTCAATATTTGAATATTTTCAGGAAGTAACATCTCTCTCTCAGAGATTGACACCCATCACATGTGAACAGATATTTCACCTGCATTTAGAGTAGTTCCCTACATGTAAACAGGAAACACACAGCCTACGCAAAGATATTAACTGCAGCGCTGCTGTGTGGATGTGTCTGTCCACACACACCATAGCTGGGAACACACACACACACACACACGCACGCACACACACACGCACACACACACACACACACACACACCATCAGCTTCTCATTAAGGCGTCACAATTCTCACACTACACACACACACAAACACACACACACACACACACACACACACACACGCACACACACACACACACAAAAACACAAACACACACACACACACAAACACACATACACACACACAAACACACATACACACACACATGCACACACACACAAAAACACAAACACACACACACACACACACACAAAAACACATACACACACACAAACACACACACACACAAACACAAACACACGCACACACACTCACACACACTCTCTCTCTCTCACACACACACACACACACACATTCACACATACACACAAACACACACACACAGTGTATTTGGGAAAGCAGGGGGTGGAAGAAAATAGAGACATGTGCAGAGATCATAGATTCACTCAGATTCAGGAGTTTACACTGAGTGACGTGTGTAATTAGTGTGTGTGTGTGTGTGTGTGTCTGTGTGAATATCTCACAATTCTGACTTTTTTTTTTCTCAGAATTCCGAGTTCATATCTCGCTATTCTGACTTTTTTTCCCTCAGAATTCCGAGTTCATATCTCGCAATTCTGACTTTTTTTCCCTCAGAATTCCGAGTTTATATCTCGCAATTCTGCCTTTTTTTCCCTGTCAGCGTGATCACGTCCTTCTCTCATCACCACAGGGCAAAAAGAAGCGAAGGAAACGAGACAAGCAGGACTCCAGCACAGGTACATGTGTGTGTGTGTGTTTTCACATGCTTAAGAGTGAGTTCTATACAGGTCACAGTCACATATTACATGAGGAACATTCTTCTGTTTCATAACCAAAAATATCAAAGATAAAACTGATCGTTGAAACTGAATTCTGACTGGATGAGCCACATTCGGAGCAGATGATCGCACACCTTTGACGCAACCTACAGCGACACAAGTGCACTATATTACTCAGCAGAAGAGCGTATATTTCTAATAAATGCTAATAATGCAGCTATTTATCGAACACTGGTGTCTTGACATCAGACTGCCGTTGCATCCCAGCCGTCATAATGAGATTATGCTGCTCATGAAAAGCCGTTCATTCAGACTGCATCTACTGCTCTGTCAACTTTTGATTAACCTGTATGTAAACTAAATTAATTCTATATATTTCTTATGCACCAGGGTTATTATCGTTAACTAAAACTATTTAAACGTTTTGGTTAATTGAAATAAACCTGCCATAAAATAAAACAATGATACTGAAACAGCGCTGGTGTGAGGGGATTGAGAGATGCACACTACTCTAGTTCAAATGAGTACAGACCGCGTAATTAAACCATGGCACTTTCTTTTGCTTTAGTTGCCAGTTGTACAACAGCAGCATTCAGTGTATGATGAATGACATTCAGAAATTGCTAGTAAATTTCACAAAGAATTACAAAGAAACAACACTGAAATAAACGTGAAATCTTGAACTAGAAAGACTGCAATAATATTTTTTTTGTAAAACAGTAATAACTTCAATAATCTTTGTATAAAAGCCCATTTCCACCACTGGATATGAAAAAAAAAAGACAATTGCGACTTTTTCCCCCCTCACAATTCCGAGTTTATATCTCCCTGGACCTTTTTCCTCAAATTCCGAGTTTATATCTCGCAGTTCTGACTTTTTTTTCCCTCAGAATTCCGAGTTCATATCTCGCAATTCTGACTTTTTTCCTCAAATTCCGAGTTTATATCTCGCAGTTCTGACTTTTTTTTCCCTCAGAATTCCGAGTTCATATCTCGCAATTCTGACTTTTTTTCCTCAAATTCC
>NW_015505776.1:431-6418 GCF_001515645.1 Sinocyclocheilus grahami | reverse complement strand
ATATCTCGCAATTCTGACTTTTTTTCCCTCAGAATTCCGAGTTCATATCTCGCAATTCTGACTTTTTTCCCCTCAGAATTCCGAGTTCATATCTCGCAATTCTGACTTTTTTTCCCTCAGAATTCCGAGTTTATATCTCGCAATTCTGACTTTTTTTCCTCAAATTCCGAGTTCATATCTCGCAATTCTGACTTTTTTCCCCTCAGAATTCCGAGTTTACATCTCGCAATTCTGACTTTTTTCCTCAAATTCCGAGTTCATATCTCGCAATTCTGACTTTTTTTCCCTCAGAATTCCGAGTTTATATCTCACAATTCTAACTTTTTTTCCCTCAGAATTCCGAGTTCATATCTCGCAATTCTGGCTTTTTTTCCTCAGTCCAATTCTGATAAAAAAAGCTTTCTTACAATTGCGAATTTATATCTCACAATTCTGACTTTATAACTCACAATTGCGAGTTTACATCATGCAATTCCGGGAAAAAAAAGTGAGAAGTAAACTCGCAACTGTAAGAAAAAGTGTCAAAATTGTGAGCTTAAAAAGTTAGCTTTTTTATTTTTTGTTCAGTGGCGGAAACAAGCTTCCATATCTGTTGTATTTTTTTACATTGTAGTATGCAGTATGCATGGACTAGCTAAGATGATATTACGTAGCTCTGTTTATTGGCAGTGGGCTTGGTTTACGAGGGAGCGCTGATTGTCTTGACGGTGATAGCTTTTCTCTTTCTCCTGCTGTCTGGACGGTTAACCTCTTTCCCCTTCATCTCCTCTCGCCTCCTTCTTCTTCTTCTCTCTCTGCCGCTGTCTCTTTCTCTGCACGCATGCTGCCTTTCGCTCAGACCCCGGCTCGCCAAAGAAATGCCGCGCTCGCTTCGGCCTCAACCAACAAACGGACTGGTGTGGCCCCTGCAGGTGTGTACGACTGCCACTAACACACGTGTTCAGCTCCAACACAACTGCTCTGCTTTAATCAAACACTTCCCTTACTGCTTCATTTGACTTTCAGCAAGGTTTTGGTCCATGCTTTGACTCATAGTTCTGTTTGAGCCAGACGTAACTTTTGCAGAGGGCTGGAAAAAGTACTGATCGATTATTATTTATTCTAGCCAACACTAGTCAGTCAGAAAGATTAGTGCAGACTAGTGCTGCATGATTAAATGAAATAAAACTGAAATACGGCTCAGTGTGATTATCAAGTCAGGAAGGCTGTGATTTAATTCATGCTCTAAGTTTGACAGTTTAACATTTGAAGAATGATGCAATAAGACAGCTATAAATATTAGTTTTGTAATTTTACATTTATAATTTAAATAAAATTATTGTTATATTATTAATCTTAAATATTATTTTTTATTTTACACTGAAATATTATAAAATACAGTATTTACTAATAATAGTAATTAATATGTTTGTTGTTGTTATATAATAATAGCAGTTATTATTATTATTTTATAGGCATATTGGTATAATCATAAAATGTTGGCCAAATTGTGCAGCGTTCCAAACAAGCACATTAAACCTGGAATTTTTTTAATCACATTTTAAATCACAATTAAAACATTTTTCTCAGAAAAATCACATTTAGATTTTTCCCCCCCAAATACTGCGGCTCTTTAATGTGTATGTGTGATCTACAGATAAGCTTTTTATTTTATTACTAAAACTTAATATACAGTATCAAAACATTAATATATAAAATGTATAACAAAACTTTAATATACCAAAATGTCAATTTAAGTTAATGATTCAATTAAAATGTGTAATACACCATGTGGTATGTTTAAAATAATGAAAAACTAAATTTTTGTAAATATGTGGCTGCAAATATTATATAAATACAATATATGGATGTCACATGGAGCAAAATGCATTAATATTTTAAGATGAACGTTATGCAAACATACTATTTTTATCATTGAAACTGTTACAGCAGCGGGGGAAGATGCGTGAACATTAATTTGCATCGTTTTACCTAAAAACGCCAAACAGATGCCGACATACAAATGCAGACATGCTGTCCACATTTAAGTGTTTCAATCTCGCAGATTTACTTCACAAATAACTGCTTCATGAGCTAAACATGATTTTCATTACAGTAAGCAAATCATTCACGCACACGCTCAAGCTCAGACCATACCAGTTCTTGGTCGGATCATTGAATCAGTGAGTCGATTCACGAATGAATCTTTCAGTGTGATTCCTGAACCAATTCAACAGATTCATTAGAAAGAATTCGCTTGTTCACAAATCAGAAATCACTGTCGCGTCTCAGGTGCCGATTTCTTCAGTTCAACATATGTTTTTATGAAAAGAACAATATTATGCTTTGTAGCGAAACAAGTAAAAGTTTCACAAAATAAAAATACAGATACATGAAAAATCTCTACTTAAAGAGACAGTGCACCCAAAAATGACAATCCTGTCATCGTTGACTCACCCGCATGTTGTTGTATGAGTTTCTTTCTTCTTTCAGCTGAACACAAAAGAAGATGTTTTGAAGTATGTTGGTAACCAAACAGTTGCGGTAGCCATTGACTTTCATAGTATGGGGAAAAGAAGATATTGAACACAGAAGATATTTTGAAGACTGTGGGGAACCAAACGGTTGCCGGTATTTCCCCCCCCCCCCCCCCCCCTTAACATCCATGGGCCCATGTTACTCAGTTCCACTATTACCCACTGTCTGACACCTCTGTTCAAAACTAAAGCAAAAGTGTTTAAATTGAGAACTGTCTACTAAACTGTTAAAAAGTTAGCAGTTTATTTTGTTTTATTCTTTGGTCATGTCTTATCTCGCCTAGGCAAAAAAGTGAGCCCTCAGCTGGTGTCCTTAAAAAAAGTGCATGACGCCCCTGTGTGTGTCCCATTTTACCTTATCAGCAGCTCTGAGCTGCTGCACTGATGGCAGTGACTGATAGCAGAGAGTGTTGTACGTAACCAGCCCGCCCCCAACCTCATGGAAATGAACCAGGGAACGGATCACAGCCAATAACCAATGAGAAGCTGACTTTACCCTGCCGTGCCACAAAGCACGGCCCCATTCCTCCATTTCCTACTTCACTTTATCACCAGCCTTGGCGAACGACTGTGAACAATTATCAGCGGCACAGTACTGATTCCCTAATAGCTCCATTAGCCGGAGCAAGTCATTTCTGATGTTGGGTGCAGGTTTAATCCGAATCCATCAGTGCTGAGGCGGCACATTCTGTAGCTCTGAATCGGAAAGGCTTTAGATTTCTTGAAATAGATTCAGCAAAATGCAAACTTCAGTGTTTTATACACAATTATGATTGTATCAGTGTGTTTTTATCCCTCTCTGACATTAGTTGGGTTTAAATCTGTGCTGATCTTGGTCTCTTTTTTATGTGTATATAGTAAGTGTTCATAGTGTGACTAAAGTGCCAGGCCATTTAAAACCCACTATACTGTGTTGCAGGTCGTGGTGGTATAGTGAGGGCATTACTATGACCCTGTTTACACCTGAATTTAACATTATTTTTTTGTCATCAGATCACAAGGGGTTCTAAAACGTGTTTTAAACATTTTGCGATCGGTTTCATTTTAAAACATGTTACTGTAAATGTGACTGTTCAGTATTTGTATGAATTGCTGAGTGCACAAGTTTCTGAAGTAAAAAAAAAAACACTTGCAGAAAACAAACATAAAAGATCTTTTAGTACTGTCCTTCAGAAGCTCCATATATAGTCCACATAAAGAATTGATTATTTTTGAATTATTAACATCTTGAAGATTCTACAATCTTACGCACTCAACTGTAAATACCGTTCCTGCTTGTGTTCGTGAATTGAAATGCATTTTGAATGTATTTTACTGTTAAAATGTTGAATGCGATTGGCTTGAAATTCCTCTGATCTATGCTTTTGAGTTCGTTCAAAAACTTACGGAAGAATCGTGATTTCTGCATGAAAACATTCACTCACCATGAGAATAAAACTTCACAGGAGATTTAAGTGTCAGGATTTTTTGGGAAAAGCTTAAACTTCCGTCAGAACTGTTGAATAAAGCACTCCTGCTTTCAGTTATTTCACACGTTGGTTTTTTGCACTTATTTTACACTATATATTCTGGCATAACTGTTTGTTTTGTGTGCTCTTTATTTTTTGTCATTGTTGTCCAGAGTTCATATTTGTGACGTTTCACATCCACGCTTTATTCACAGATAACTCTCTTGACTGTTCCTAGGAGGAAAAAGAAGTGCATTCGCTACCTTCAAAGAGGACGCTGCGCCAGCCCCCATTCTTCCGATGGAAGTGCTATAGACTCCTCCCCTTCACCTGTCAATCACCCGCCAAACCCCGCCTCCCCCACCAGCAGTCCCCTCCCACAGAGCGCCAAACGCTCCGCCCACCCGCCCAGACTCTCGCTCGACTTCAGCAGAATTAAAACAGAGAGCGCCGTAAGGCAGCCACAATGACTGACGGCTCGGTCGCTGCGGAGACTGATCTCACGTTCTTCAAGTTCTCTTCACTTCAGTTTCCTCGGGACATGGGGCATCCTCTCATCTTTTAGGAAGTCATGGAATTAGATTTCCGTGTGGATGAATCTCATGAAGAATGTTTTTTTCCCCTCCCGTTTTCATTCATTTTAATGACAATTACGCATATTGTATTCATTACCAATAATGAAAAAAATATAATTTTTGCTACTGTAGTTTGGAATATATATATATACACACACACACACACACACACATATACAGGGTTCAACATTTACACTTCTATATCCCGATAGTTAAGCAGTTAAGGAACATTACACGAGCAAGAGTGCTGTTTTCCCAAATATCAGCACGATTGCAAATGTGATATTGATTTTATTCAATTCAGCAAACAAGAATTTTATATTGAACGAGTTACATTTTAGACACCAGTATTACCAGTAGTTGCAATTCTCTGAGTGTCTTTGATCTGTTGAGCGAACAATTCAATGACTCACTCGTTTTCTCATTTTTGAACGAATCTTTTGAATGAATGACTCAAGACTGTCACTTACAGCCACTGACTGGTAGGTTAGTTTCATATTTATATTATATATGTATATATAAAACATAAATCTCATAACATTATTTTGCAGTGTAAATGCATTTATGCCACCTCTGTTTCATGAAACAGTCTGTGCGTCTAAATGCAGTGAAAATATATATTTGGCTGATACTGATTTTATTTGTTTGGTAGCAGCCGTCTAGCCACAATTACAGTAGTGGAATTTTTTTCTTTTTTGTGCAGTACAGTAATGTGAATTTTGAGGGAGATGTGCTTAACTGTTATCACAATCCCAAAAATCTGAATAACTTGATTTTCTTTGTGCAAAATGTATTTTTGAGCTGGATGTTTCTTCATGAGATTCAGCCACTGTGTGGAGATCATGACCATGTCTTTACATCACTGAAAACAGTGTCAGTTCTCACCATAACTCTTGTACAATCAAATAAGTGTTGTTAAACTTCATCTTTTATAGACCGAAAGGCCGTAAATAACTAAACTTTTATATGTTTTTATGTAAAGAGAGGAAAAAAAGAAAAAAACATTCCTTGGATATATATATAACACACATGCATAAGCACTACATATACAGTACATGCATATATCTGTGTGTGTACACTCTCATACATACATATATACACCCAGACAGACAGATAGTGTTGGGGAAAGTTACTTTTAAAAGTAATGCATTACAATATTGCGTTACTCCCTAAACGTAACTAATTGCATTCGTTTTTTTTTTTTTTTTTTCGTTACGTTACTTTTGCATTACTTTTAGTCAGCTGAGCTGGGCTTGCTTATTTGTTTAACAACAACAAAAAATCAAAAGTTATATTTTTGGCACCCATAAAAGGTACTCATTTCCCATTTCTCTGAACATTGGGATGTCAGTGAAAAAGCAACTTGCATTACTTATTCAGAAAAGTAACTCGGATATTTTGTTAATTTAAAAGTAATGCATTACTTTACTAGTTACTTGAAAAAAGTA
>NW_015505776.1:0-421 GCF_001515645.1 Sinocyclocheilus grahami | reverse complement strand
TTGCTTTTGATGTAACAATAATGCTCTAGATTTATTAAAATATTCTGAAAAACCTGTCTCCTGGAGTTCTTTCAGTGTTTCAGACACTGCAATGGAACAGCAGCTTGCGGTCATGTTTGCATGCATTCACCAACATGTGCAACAGAACCAGTGTCCAACTTGACCTGTTTTACTGGTTTTGTCCACTGTGTAATGAACACCAAGAGTTCTGATATATCACAGCGTGGCATATTATTTGAACATGTCTGTTGTCTTCACTACTCTTTTTAAGAAGTATAACTTTTAGGAAGTTAGTGTCCCATCACATCCACTACTACACTTATTTATGAACATTAACTACATTAGTTAACATGAACTAACAATGAAAAATATCTAAAGCACTTATTAGTCTTAGCTAATTTCAAGATTGTGAAACAAATTA
>NW_015505775.1:685567-685884 GCF_001515645.1 Sinocyclocheilus grahami | reverse complement strand
AATGACTGCACATAGGGGGCACCAGTTCATTAGTTGAGATGTTTTGCAGAATAATATTGTTAGTGGACATGTTCTAAGGGTTAAATAATCAATTAAGCATTAAAAAGCATGCAAAGTGTGTCCAACAGCCACTACAGGCTTAACTATCTGGAACAGCTCATTACTGGATGAGCTACTGTACAACATTTAAATGTTGCCTGTATTTCTAGACTACATACTACATATAAATATAATTTTGTGAGTATGATGTTATTAAAACAATGACTGGATATCTATAAGGTTGATCAAATAACACTGGACCTGTTTTTTTTTTTTTT
>NW_015505775.1:683376-683821 GCF_001515645.1 Sinocyclocheilus grahami | reverse complement strand
ATTAAAATGTATCTTTAAAAAACTCACTGATTACTGCAACTGAAAAGGTTCATATTCTTTACAGACACCCAGCCATTGCAAACAACACTTTCTTCATCTCCTGCTAATGAGGTAAAATTTAAATAAACTATATTTCTATATTCATTATGTTTTATGTTTTATTTATGTATGGAGTACTTCGCTGTTGGTTTTAGGGTGTAGCGGAGGAGTTGAGCTATGCAGCAGTACATTTCTCTGGAAGAAACTCAAGCAGACACGAGACTGAAAGAAGCTCATACTCACATGTTGTATATTCCACTGCTAGATGCTCTAGTATTAAATAACAATTCTGTGATATAACATGATAAAGTAATATTGTCCTATATGTGTGTACTAGTTATATTTGATGTGTCCAAGTGTTGTTATGAGCGATAATAAAAAGAATGCCATTGTTTCACCAAAACTT
>NW_015505775.1:668593-671639 GCF_001515645.1 Sinocyclocheilus grahami | reverse complement strand
TGTTGCATTGAGCTGGAACTGTGTATGAATGTGGGCAACCTACAAATGTGTTTGCCTCTCTATCAGCTGTTCCGCCGCTTGTTGCGTTCGGACTGATTTTGACCGTTCTTCGCGCCTTAGCTTTGGAGATCGAGAGGACAGCCCTAAAGCCATTGGTGCAGGGTCTATATTGACATCCAAGTCCCCACTCTGTGATTGGTGCTGGCATGCCTGATTTTAGTATCCGTTCCTGTTTCAGAGGTTTTTCCTGCAACTCAGGTGTCTCGGGACCTCATAGGGAAGATCAGGTTACACCATTCAGCTTCTATGGGTTGATTGGATTTGTATCACCTAACCTTGTGCTTGGAGTAAGCAATTTCAAGATGCTGACGTAGAAGTTCATTCTGTCTCTATCTGAACCCGAGATTGGTTTGTGACCATCGATCTAAGGATGCGTACTTCTGCATCCAGATCGTCAAGAGACACAGTAAGTTCCTCAGGTTTGCTTTTGGAATAAAGCTTGCCAATACTGTATTCTTTCATTACCTTGACGATTTGCTGATATTAGCTCAATCACACAAACTGTTTGGAGCAGCGTTTTCTGGCACTCCAACGGTTCTTACCCAATTGAGTGGTTGTCACATTAGGTCAAGGACTGACAACACGGCTGTGGTCTCATACATGGATTGTCAGAGAGGATTATGCTCTCGCCCTGTGCAGGTTGGTGAGATATGTTCTTCTTTAGACGCAGACCATGTTCCTGTCGATCAGAGCAGTTCATGTCCTGGGTCACCTGAACTCAGGAGTGGACTTACTCTTGAGACAGAGTTGGAGGCTGGAGAATGGAGATTGCACCCTCAGGTGGTGAGTCTCATATGGCAGAGGTTTGGCCGAGCGGAAGTGGATTTGTTTGCTAAAAAAATAGAGCATGCGCATTGCCCGCTCTGGTTTCCTTGTCTCCTCTGTCGCCTCTGGGTGTGGATGCTCTAGCCCAAGAATGGCCAGGACCAGTCTTATGCTTTCCAGTCGACCCGTTTGCTCCCAAACGATTATGTTCTGTGTAAGGTTGGTCAGAGTGAACGTCTGTTGTTGGTGGTGTCGTTTTGGCCCTCTCATACGTGGTTCTCAGAATTGGTCAGTCTGTTAGCTGGCCCCCTTGGGAGGTTCCCCTCAGACATGACCTGCTGACTCGGGTTCAGGGCATGATTGGACATCCCCATCAGGATTTTTAGAACTAATGGGTGTGACCCCTGAGCAGAGTTGAAATGTGTTCCGGTCTCTTGGCAGAGATGACAGACACTATTCTTAATGCTAGAGCTCCCTCCACGAGACGCTGTATGCCCTTAAGTGGACACAATCTGCTGGTTTCCCGTTTCATGCAGGGACGAGACGGCTTAAGCCTTTCCGCCCAGCACAGATTCCTTTTTGGGACTTATTTTCAGTTGGAAGGCCTGACAGGCCATCCATTTGAGCCATTTAAGTCTGTCAGATAACTTTGAATCCTTAAGCAGTTTTTTGGTAATCCTATCCTCTCTTAGAGGACTGAGGATCTGCAGGATCTGCAGGCTCTGTCAGCTCCTCTTGTATGGTTTTTGACCCTAGGTTGGTTAAGTCTTACTGCTTCCTAGGCCTACTTAATCCTAAGGCTGCTTTGACTCTGCTTTGCTTTCAGCAAGTGGTTGGAGGCTTTGTCCCCTGCTATGTGGGGTCAGATAGGGACTACACCTCTAGCCTATGAGGCGCGTGGTGTGACTTCGCCTCTAGAGGTGTGTGCTCATTCTATGAGAGCAATGGCTTCTTCTCAGGCTCTTTTTAAAGGGCCTTTGATGGGAGATGTCTGTGCTGTGGCAGGTTAGTCCTCTCCTAGCACCTTCATCAAGTTCTATAGTCTAGACGTGAGGATGGCTCCTGGCTCCCGGGTCTTATCCGCTTGAGCAGACACTTTCCTTGGTATCCAGCTATCTAAGGTACGTCAGGCGTTATGGTATAGCTTTCCCAAAGCGATGACGTCATCGCAGCATTGAAGTTACCTATGAGAGGGAACATCTCGGTTACGTATGTAACCCTAGTTCCCTGAATAGGGAATGAGATGCTGCGATGAGGGCCGTCTGTACCTTGATAGCGCTTCCTTCGTCATAGCATAAAATCTGATGAAATATATGCGCATATATGAGCATACATTTGCTTGGAGTGGTGCTAAGCGCTATTGGCCAATAAATTGGAGTGATGGTATAAGGGCTTCAGACATTCGTCACACCGGAGGTGTTCCCAAAGCGATGACGTCATCGCAGCATCTCGTTCCCTATTCAGGGAACTAGGGTTACATACGTAACAGAGATGTTTTTCGAGTCATTCGTGGCAGACCCATAAGCTGGCTGTTTTCGGAGCGAATCATAAAGCTGTATCTTTCTTTTATAAATATGATAAAACTAAAGACTTTTTGGAGATATGAAGGATGCAGTACTATAGGTACTCAAGATTAACATGAGATTGGGTGAAACTGTGTTATGTCCCCTTTAAATATTTTCATTACTACAGGAGCTGCCAGTTTGCTAAGTTTTCTAATGATTATTAAACTGCAAGCACAAACTATGCAAAAGTGGCAGCCCTCCTTGCACACTCAGTGTCTGAATTCACTCACTCCTGTAACTGAACTATATTAGTAGTGGATTAATGTAGGGAATAGTGAATGAGGGTATAGGGGGAGATTCTGAACACAACACTTGATTACTTTTGTTCAGTTGTGTTTAATAAGGGTTGGAGCGACCTACAGGATGTGGATAGAGTAGGGGATAGTCTACAGTTATACAGTGGCCCTCCAGGAAAAGGTCTGGACACCCCTGACCTACAGTAATATAAGTTACTAGACTGAGGAAACTGTTACAGTATATGAGCTTAGAATTTTATTTGCATTAAAATAGGTAAATAAATTTAAGGGATTCTTATATTTTGAGGGAAACTGACTGATCAAAGCACTGTACGACTAGTTGTTCTGTAGTGGTTTGACAGCAGAGAGGTGTTCTGAGCCTGTGTTTTTCCAATGACTGCACATAGGGGGCACCAGTTC
>NW_015505775.1:666711-668019 GCF_001515645.1 Sinocyclocheilus grahami | reverse complement strand
GCACAGAGGACCTCAACTATGTTTAAAGTACTTCTGATATTTTTTCTACCCTCAAGGACAGGTGTGTTTGTTGTGGAAGTGAGATTAGTTCAGCAAAGTTAATTCTCACCTTACAATATTTAAGAAAATGTTATTCTGATCTGTTCTGATGATACTGTTTGTACTTTTTCCTTCTCAGGCTTCATCGCATCTGCTGCTGTATTTCAAAAGAAAGTCCTGGAGACCTTCACTGCAGGCGAAATTATAACTTTAGAGTGCTTGATATCTCAAAGCTATGAAAACTATTTCTCTTGGTTCAAGCAATCTCTGGGAGAAGCTCCAATATGCATCCTCAGTCTCTATGCTGAAACTTCAACACCAACATTTTATGGAGACTTCAAGAATGACAAGAGATTTACAGTTCTAAAGCAAGGAAGTATTTTTGCTCTAACCATAAAAGATACAAAGCCATCGGATACTGGAATCTATTACTGTGGTGCCCGTGACTATGATCTTATAACTTTTAGTAGTGGGCTGTTTTTAAACTACAAAGGTAAGCAAACCTATAGAAAAAAGCAGTCAAATTGCTTGTCTGGAAGAAAAAATCTCTGAACATCTAAATAATGTAATAGTTTTGTAATTTCAGGGGTGAATACAAGACAACATCATATTAAGCAGTTTTTGTCTGCAATGGACTCGGGTACTCTGGTAAATGAGCATGAGTTTAACACAGGAGACTCTGTGAATCTTCACTGTTCAGTTCTCACTGAGAAATGTGTAGGACATCACAGCATCTACTGGTTTAGACATGAATCGGGAGATACACATCCAGGAATCATTTACAAGCATGGAAACATAAATGATCAATGTGAGAAGAGCTCTGAGACAGATTCACATGTACAGTCCTGTATCTACAATCTCCCCAAGAAGAACCTTAGTTTAACTGATGCTGGGACTTACTACTGTGCTGTGGCCATGTGTGGAGAGATTCTGTTTGGAAATGGAAGTAGGCTTGAAATTGGAGGTGAGAACAATGCATTTGATAGATCAAATCACATTTGAATTGCAGTTTAAATATTTAGACTTTTTTTAATCTTAGAACCAATTTCTGAGTTCGTCTGGACTGACTTAAAGGTCCCAGTTTTGGTAGCAACAAATATCTTGTGGTTGGTGATCATCGCTATCCTTCTATGTAAGAGAGTACAAAAACGACAAAAAGCATTTTTTGGTAAGCCATTTTCATATCAAGAATATTCACTGATGATCATATTGTATGATAATTTTGATTATTATAGCATTATTGACAGTGATTTTGATGAAGATGAAATT
>NW_015505775.1:629464-666214 GCF_001515645.1 Sinocyclocheilus grahami | reverse complement strand
ACAGCCTTATTCTTTTTATAATACTTGTATGCCTGGGGACCAGGTACGTGCACACATAGACATAAAAGGGGGCTTGAGCACCGGCCCTTTTTCTTCCTCGAGAGAAAGTGCCCTTTTTTATGGGGAGTGTTTTTTTTAAAAATAAATGAATACATGTATATGCGTGTGTGTGTGTGTTTCTGTTTGCGCACAGCTTTCCCTGTCAAACAAATAAAAAATCTAAATATCAAGTCGGGTCGGGTCGGGAAATGTTGAGACTTTCTCCCCTCTGTGCAGGCGCAGCACAGCAGTGTAGAACACATTGATCGGCACATGCACATCACGGACAGGCAGAGAGCCGCAGAAATGAATCCCTCCCTCCCTTTCCAGTTGTGTTTGTCTTGGTGTGGAGGTGAGTGGTGAATAATGTGATGAACAACAGACTAAGCTACCTGTGCCTCGAATTTACAGCTTGTTATCTAAAAAACAAAAGGCAAATATGGTTAATTTGTCTTGCTAACATCCATGACTCATGAGAGAGCTACCATGTAAGTTAGCTATAGTTTAGCCAAGGCAAGGCCTAGGAAGTCTAGTAGTTTAGACCAGTGCTCGTTCTTTCACTGCATGATTCAGTTTATTAAAAAATGCATTTAGAATGATCACAAAATTCAAAATATGGGGGCAGAAATTTATATATTTATATCATTTCATATAGTTAATCAGTATCACGCATAGACTGACGTTTTTTTTCCACCAAAAAGCAGCATGATTACAAATGTGATATTGATTTTTATACAGCAGTTCAATAAACAAGAATTTAATATTACGACACTTACTTTTACACATAAAATTGACTGTTTTTGCTCTATTTCGCTAACAAATATAATTCCAGTTTGCGTCTCTGGGCCATATGAGCAACAGGACATTGTTTGTTCCTGAATGAATCAACCGTTTAAATGATTCGGTTCAATCGCAATGACTCACTTATTAACAGTGACTTGCTGCCACCTACTGGCAGTTTTAATTTCACATTTAAAGTATCTTTTCTTTTTTTTCTTTTTTTACAATTTCAAATATCAGTAGGCCTGTTCAACGTTTTATGTTTAAAATATCAAAACATAATTTATGCATTTGTAACTGCAGGTTAAATGCACTCATGTCCTGCATTAAACAGTGTGTAAATGCATCTAAATGCCCCTTCTAATGCAGCTTCTGTGTTTTCTCTGCATTGCAAAGATGAATTTTGTCCATACTGATTTAATTTGCTTGTTAACAGCCCAAATTACTTATTATTCTAATTGACTGATTAAATTTAATAATTTGACTGAAAAGATGATGCGCACTTTTAGAAAAAAGGGCTTTATAAAGGTAAAAATTCTCATAAAAGGAAAAAAATCTATTTAAACTTATTGGAAAAGATTAATTTCTATCACTGCTGTGAACGGATCACCACACAGAATATACAGAATATCAAAAACTTTAGGAGTCAGCTGTCCATGGTAGTCCTGAAGATATCAGCACAATAACACACTCAGCAAAATATTGTCTAATTATCATTATCAATAAAATCCCAGAAAATATTGAGATATATTTTTGACAATATCGCACACCCCTAACATATCTAACATTTTGTTTAGAAAAAAATGTAAATAATTATGAGAAGTGCCATTTTTTCCACTTGAGCCCCTGCCCCTCAAAATGTCTGTGCACGTCCCTGCTGGGGACAACATACAACAGGAGCTAAACATCTTCAGTGCTCATACCCCTAATAAAAAGAAATCTGCCCTTTTTGCTCATTGGCACATGTTACACTTCCAGGCTTTTTGAGCCAATCACCTCAACCTATATATGCACATAAAACAACAACAATAATAATAATAATAATAATAATAATAATAATAATACATGTCAAATGTAAGCAAATTAAATTAAGATTTATAACACAAATAACCCTTTCTGAGCCAGCTGAAGCAGAGTTTCACTGGAGTGTACAGTTTGGCTATTTAACTCCCCCAGCTGTTGAAAATCGAAATTGCAAAGGTGAAGCAGTTTGTCTCAAAATGCAGTTCAAGAACTGAAATGTTTTCAATCCATCCTCATGTATACTAAGTTTCAAGTTTGTACTAGAGGTCCTGAGATCAAGTGAGCATGAGACAACCTTTGGTGAACGTACAAAGCAGGTGTTACTGACAATTGGTGCCAGTTAAGAATTTTTTTGAGGAGGCTGATATAAAAATGAATATTGATAAAACCAATAAATGATAGCATAACTTTATATAAGCTTGCATATATGGATATTATCCTATTGATAATTAGTGACGCGTTATAAACTCTCTTATCACCAACTCAACAATACAGTAAATAAGCAGAACAAATCACACAATATACGGATTATGACCATTATAAACATTTGTATGTGAGAGCATTTTTGAAATGTTTGTTTTGATGTAAAATAAACCTTGCTGTTTTGCTTTTTTGTTAAAGCAGTGTTGCTTTTGTAAAGTTATACAGCTACAGTTGTAAGCAGGTTTGATGTTTGTTTTTTTCCAGTTTGTATTTATAGCACTCGGTTCAAATATGGATGAATGGCTAAACGTAGATGTGTGCTCATACTGCCAGCTCTTTATTCCAAAGATATACTACAAGTCAGTGTATTCAGTGTATATTGTAAGTTGCTTCAGAGGCATAAGGTATTGCAAGTATTACATACAGTACAACAATGATAAAACAGTGCACTGGAAATTTAGTTTTGGTACTTAAGTACATTTTAAAAGCATGTACTTCTGTACTTTTACTTAAGTAAAAATCTGTCTTTGCAAATTTCACTTGTAATAGAGTAATATTTGACAAGCAGTATCTGTACTTTTACTCAAGTAATGGAGTTGTGTACTTTGTCCACCCCAAGAAAGAAAAATATCTAGGCTATTATAACTAGCTATTTTTAGCTTCATTGTTACATATGTTTTGATCTACATTTTTGAGGAAACACAACCTGACTGAGACTATAGATTTTGTAGTAAGGCCAGTAAAATAAAATTATAAATTACACAGCAACCTGAATTAATGCATGCTCCTATAAAAGATGCACTTTGCTTTGTTATTTTTGAAACTATTGTTTATGTTTAACCTTTTATTGTGCCTTGCTTTGGCACTTTATATATGCTACAAATAACTAATAAAATGTAGGCTTAGTATCTTAGCTAAGTCTTTTGCCTGTTGGAACTTAGCGATTTGTCTAATTAAAAAATAATGACCTTTATACAGGTACAACAAAACTTTCTTTACCAAAACCATGACAGGAAGATGTGGCTAAAGCGGTCAGGTTGTATAATGTGCACAAAGTCTCCACCCCAAAACTCAATAACCCTTTCAAAATTGATATTTTGTCCTGCAGAAAGGCCCGTGGCATGTGTAGTATTCTACAGATCAGTTCATTAAGATGACTAAATTATCATTTTACATGCAATTGCAATTACATGCAATATAATTAACCTGAGTGAAGTAAAGATTTTTCTTTAATCCTTTGACAAATTGAAAACATTTGACACAAACAATTCATAAAAACACTCAGGCAAAGCTTCTCAGTGTATACTGTACATAGTTTAAGCCGGACCGAGATGCTAAAAATGATTGTGCAGGTAGTTTAATTTGTATATTTTTTATGTTTAGGGGCATTTGCTGTGGGCACTCTACTGCATGTGTCTCAACCAGAGTCAGCAGTGAGAGTTCAGCCTGGACACTCCACAACTCTTCACTGCTTCACCCCAGACGATGGACACTTTAAAGTGTTCTGGTTAAAATTACAAAACAGTTCTGCTCCAGTTCTTGTGGCTTTGGCTGAATCAGACAAAACTGGCATAATGATTGGAGAAAAATTTCAGGATCCCTCAAAGTATAGATTAACATGGAACCAGCTCTGCTTCAGTCTCTCAGTACTGAACATCGAGCAAACAGACATCGCTGTGTACTTCTGTGGGATATTTTTATGTATTTATTTATTTTTGGCAAATGGAACAAGACTGATGTTTGAAGAGTCTTTCAGATTAATCACCCATTGGCCCAATGACAGAATCCAATGGCATGGGCGAAAGTATTCAGCATGAAAGTCTTTTTGGCACATTGTCTTTTTGGCAATTATATTTTATATATATATATATATATATATATATATATATATAAAATCTATTTCATATATTTCATTTTTTCATATATAATACATTTCTTGCACCTTTGAATGTACAGACCTAATGAAACACGGTCATGTTATCTTGCTTTCAGCGGCTTTCAACGTTTCAGATCCTGTGCATCAAGAACGGCCTGCTGGTTAGTCCAGTTACATGCAGTTAGTCTATTAGCGACAAGCACTAACTGGCTGTTGTCACACTTATTTCTGCTGTTAGATTAATCCATCAAGTGAAAATGTCCAAAGCTTATCATCAATATCGACATAAATTTTATCACGACTTAATATATCGTTTTATCGCTCAGACCTACACAGAACACACATCACAACATACAAACTTAAGTGCATTGGTTACATTAAACATAACAATGTCTATCCTGTCATCCCAGTTTGTCCTGTAATAGCTCACACATTCTACATTTAAAATTTCTACTCACCTCAAACCATAATTTTTTATCTCGTTAACAGCAAAATAAACAACAACAACAACTTTTAACTTACATGAAAAGACAGAAATCATTGGCTCAAATTACTCAAACCTGGAGAAAATAGCCGCATTTGCACATACTGTAAGACTGTAATTCCTTCACACAAACCTGGCCCCCTTTTGTCAGCTAAACAGGAGAACTGATTCCTCTTTGTTATAAATCATGGTAAACATTTTGTGTCCCTTTATATAACTTATGCCGTTTATATCCTATGTCAGCTTGTTGATTACAAACATAACAATGTCTATCCTGTCATCCCAGTTTGTCCTGTAATAGCTCACACATTCTACATTTAAAATTTCTACTCACCTCAAACCATAATTTTTTATCTCGTTAACAGCAAAATAAACAACAACAACAACTTTTAACTTACATGAAAAGACAGAAATCATTGGCTCAAATTACTCAAACCTGGAGAAAATAGCCGCATTTGCACATACTGTAAGACTGTAATTCCTTCACACAAACCTGGCCCCCTTTTGTCAGCTAAACAGGAGAACTGATTCCTCTTTGTTATAAATCATGATAAACATTTTGTGTCCCTTTATATAACTTATGCCGTTTATATCCTATGTCAGCTTGTTGATTACTTTTTTTTATCATAATTTAACTTCTACTGCCTTTAAATGGTTGTTTCTTTTTTCTTTTGTTCTTCTCTACCCTTCGCTTTCTTTGTCTCTGCACTGTATCAGTAATTTGTATTGTTATTTTTTCCCTCACTTTTGAATAAAAAAAGTTACATTTACTTTGTTTCTATATAATTTTAGCTCTGCGTTTAATCTTACTCCAATTTCAAATCATTGTATTATTTAGAATGAGAAGTACATAGCTGATGAAGCGAAATCTTGCTGATTTTGTGCAATATATCAATCAGATTTTTGTGAAGACAGCAGACACCAATTTTTTTTATAAGTTCTACCATGTAAATGTGAATGTCAAGCAATTATCTGCAATATTTTCAGGTGAGCCTGATATTAAGCTCCTTCTAACAGGCTACATTAAAATATATATGATGATAATATCAATGAAGAACTGAATTAAAGAAGGGTTATTGTAAGAGTTGTGGTTTTTCAGCTTGACCTTCTTGCGTTATAAGCGCTTCTTGATCACATGCATAGAAGATGAAGGGAAATCAACATGTGATCACAAAACCGTGCTGTCATCAAAACTGTGATCTGATTTTTATGAAGACAGGTATCTCTTCATATTGTGTAAATGCTATGATGGAGACATACAAAATGTGCAGTGGTTAAGGGTCCCAAGGACAGGTTTGAGAAGCACTGTTGTATAAAACGAGGGTGCTGGCAATGATTTTGAAAACCATAGGGGGCTGTAAGGAGGGATAGTAATCTACTCAAGATATTTTAAAGGGGTCATATGATGTTATTTTAAAGATCTTTTTTTTAGAATATCCATAAATTGCATTGCACAAATTCGAACATCTGGGTTGTGCTGTTCTATTGTAAATAAATCTTAACCAATGATTCCTAATTGCATCTACTTCCGGAAGGCCAAATAATGTGCTTTTGCTTTCGCACTGAAACACAAAGCGTCTCCCTGACATGGCTGCATCAACACTACTGCAGTTCCTGAAACCACGTCTTCTTTCTTTGCGTACACATTTGGGCGGCATTATACAAAAAATTTCCACATAGTGACGTAGACATGTGGGGGCGTGTTAGAACGAGCCGTTTTAAGTAGGCGTGGTTGACTTTAGGTTGCAACTTTACAGATCTTCTTTATGCACCAAGAGCTTGTAACACTCCAAAGAGAAAGGAAAACTTGAAATCGCAACATATGATCCCTTTAACTGAATGAGCGTGACATCATACCTATTGCAGCAGACTTGCAACCTGGGGCCGGTTGCATAAACTGCTTAGACTAGTCTTAAAAAGTTAGTCATGTAATTTTTTTCTTCTAGACTGGTCATAACTTTTTTAAATCAGTTACAATAAGGTAGACTGCTCTAATTTCAATTGAAAATTTAGACTGGATACCCCTTGGCTAACTGCTAGTTGGACAAACTAGTTCTTAAGACACAGTCTTAACATAGTGACTATTGGTGCTTTTCCACTGTGTGGTACGACTCGGCTCGGCACGACTCAGTACGGCACGGTTCGGCTCGGCACGGTTTGTGTTTCCACTGCAATTCAGTACCGCTTTAGAGTGGGCGGGATTATTCACATGTCATTATAGTTGTGCCGCCTCTAATACCACGACTCCTAAAAAAAACGTTTTCATTCCGCGTCACCATAATTTAATGATATTGTTTTGTGGTGTGCTATGGTTTTTCTTTTCTTTTCAGGGTTTCTCCAAGTTATGTTTTCGAAAGCAAGTATACAGGCTCATCCAGGACAAAGTGTCACTATGTGGTGTTCACACAATATTCATGTTTCTGGAGATCTGTACTGGTTCAAACAAATAGACGGTGCTGTACCCATTACTATTGTGCACATGTTATACACCGAAAGTCTTCAGAAGGTTGAGCCAAATTATTTCAACAATTTCACAAAAGACCGCATGGTCATGGATCAGTCAAGCAAAAGCACTGCCCTAACAATTAAGCAAGTGAAAATGTCTGATTCTGGCTTCTACTTTTGTGGAGCTACAGGATATCACATGAAATTTGGCAATGGAACAAAGCTTCAAGTGAAAGGTAATCATTTTTGTACCTCTTTCATTATACTCTCACGTTCATATCATATGTATAGCTCTTTGTTTCACTTTGTCATTAATAGTGCATGTAGGAAAAACACCACACTTGTGACCCTGGAGCACAAAAGCAGTCATAAGTAGCACAGGTATATTTGTAGCAATTGCTAACAATAAATTGTATGGGTCAAAATTACCGATTTTTCTTTTATGCCAAAAATAATTAGGATAGTAAGTAAAGATCATGTTACATGAAGATATTTTGTAAATGTCCTACTGTAAATATATCAAAACTTAATTTTTGATTAGTAATATGCATTGATAAGGACTTAATTTGGACAACTTTAAAAGCGATTTTCTCAATATTTAGATTTTTTTGCACCCTCAGATTCCAGATTTTCAAATAATTGTCTCTCGGCCAAATATTGTCCTATCCTAACAAACCATACATCAATGGAAAGCTTATTTATTCAGCTTTATTCAGATTATGTATAAATCTCAATTTAAAAAAAAAATACCCATATGACTGATTTTGTGGTCCAGGGTCACAATTTAAATACCTTTGTAAATGCCACAATGGTAATTGAATTATCCTTGCCAACTGTTTTCATATCAGAGAAAAATTACACAGGAACCTCAAAAAAGGGTATGTTATTTTATCTTTAATATTAAAATTAAAACTGCAGGTGTTTCATATTTATTAATGTTCTTGTTTAATCTGTTGATTCAACTTACTGGGAAAAATAAATATATAAAATGTGTTCTTTGTGGCATCACTTAAAATGTATTTGAATTTTGAAATGATATCCACTCTTTACAGATCATGAGCAATCATCCGTGTCTACTGAGGACTGTTCTAGAGGCATCTATTTCAAACTGACACTCCTATTTGGTGGAATCATTTTTTTTACATGTATTGTTCCTCTTATTTTGGCGATTATCAGGGAACACAGGAAGCAGAAGCATAAAAAAGGTAAACTCTTTGCACATAGAAAAATTAAGTTAAATCACAAATTTGAAGTGAATATTAAAAATGGCTTTGAAATGATGACTTTTTAATTTCATTATCGTACAGCAACTGATTGTCTTTTTCTCTGCTTTGTGCCAGTCGCTGAATGTCAAGCACAACAGCATGATGACAAGGTAAACTCCACAGACTTACATTACTCTAAAGGCTAAGTAAAATAATTTACAGACAATCCCAGCTTCACCTTATGAAAACAAGCAAAGCTTTTTTTTTTTATCCCAGATCACACTTTTTTATCATAATGAACAAAATATTTATTAAGAACAAAATATTTAATTAATTTATGCATTAATTACTGCTAATTAATTATTGCTATATGAGTTTTATTATTATTATTATCTTATGATTCCAACTAAACAATATTATTTCTAATTCTGTTGGCTGTTAAGGATGTGAATAGCATTTTTTTTTCCTGTAGAATTTGTTTAGAGGGTAAGGAAAAGGAAAACAGTTTACAAAGACTCCAGAATAAAATGTATGTTGTCGTATGATCACCTGGATTAGGATCCTGACATACATGTTTGTACTTCTTTGCAGGAAAATGATTCAGTAGAATATGCTGCTGTGTATTTCTCAAAAAAGAGACTCAAAACAGCAGGACAACATACTAAGGACCCAATTGCTGTGTACACCAATACTACTTGAAAACATATTATTTGTTAAATAACTATGGTTTATTTTTAACTAACAGCTAAACAGCATCACTGTTTTACTCTTTAAAAATGTAATTATTGTGGTGATCAGAGATCTGTCTTTTCTTTGCACTATTGTAAATACTGGTTAAGATTATTAAATTTGGTTGCAATACTTTGACTCCTACTATTAATTCACTCGAACACCATTACACAAAGCCCTTGAATTTAGGTTGAGCTAACAATTAAACATCAGAGTTTTAGGTTGCATCTCAGTTTGGATGCCGCTTAAAGTGTCACACTGGTTATTATACATGGATCTCATGGTTACAAACTCATAAATTGTAGTGTTAACTAATACCATTTAAAGTTTGCTCACTCGTGGCTAAATAGCAGTTCTACATAGTCACTTTGTTGCAGGTTTTTTCATGAGCCTGGGTTGTCACTTTCATTCACCTTAAGTTGAATGGTTATGCAGAAAGCTACAGTCCCAACCAGAGGCGGACAGTAGTGAAGTATTTTTACTCTGCTGTAAAAGTACTTTTCGGGTGTCTGTACTTTAGTGTTTTTCTTTAGAAAACTTTACTTCACAACATTCCAAAGCATAATATTGTACTTTTTACTGCACTACGTTTCATATTAAATATAATTTAATACTTAATTACATTAGAAATCTATTACTTTCTTTCTTTTACTCAAGTAAAAGTAATTCAAAGATTTACTTGAGTACAATAAAGTACTACATTTTTAATGTTCTTAAGTATTAAAGGTAAAACAAACAACAACTTTTATTTATGAAATGAAGTGCAGTAAAAAGTATGAAATTATGCTCTGGAATGTAGTGAAGTAAAGTTTTCCAAAGAAAAAAACTCTGATAAACTACAGATACTTTTTACTAAAAATACTTCACTACTGTCCGCCTCTGGTCCCAACTGTGTGTCACTTTCTGGGCCTTCAGAGAATTAAAATCAGGATTTTTATCAATTAAGGTAAAATGTATCGTGTCAATAATATAATTCAGAAATGATTTTAAATTAAAAGTACTTTTCGGGTGTCTGTACTTTAGTGTTTTTCTTTAGAAAACTTTACTTCACAACATTCCAAAGCATAATATTGTACTTTTTACTGCACTACGTTTCATATTAAATATAATTTAATACTTAATTACATTAGAAATCTATTACTTTCTTTCTTTTACTCAAGTAAAAGTAATTCAAAGATTTACTTGAGTACAATAAAGTACTACATTTTTAATGTTCTTAAGTATTAAAGGTAAAACAAACAACAACTTTTATTTATGAAATGAAGTGCAGTAAAAAGTATGAAATTATGCTCTGGAATGTAGTGAAGTAAAGTTTTCCAAAGAAAAAAACTCTGATAAACTACAGATACTTTTTACTAAAAATACTTCACTATTGTCCGCCTCTGGTCCCAACTGTGTGTCACTTTCTGGGCCTTCAGAGAATTAAAATCAGGATTTTTATCAATTAAGGTAAAATGTATCGTGTCAATAATATAATTCAGAAATGATTTTAAATATATATATATATTCAAAGACACATTACAGTCAAACATGCTTTTAGTTCTTTGCTGCTTTGGAACATACGTATATTCTCAAAAGTGCTATGGAGAAACTATAGGCAGCCAAAGCAGTAAAGAAAACATCACATTATTATCAATATATCTGATCAACAGTGAATCTTCTTATTTTGAACTAGTAGCCATGGACTCGCCTGTTGATTGACAGGTCTGTCATAGTTTGACGTAAGCATAAGCCACACCCCCTCACATAAAAAAAAGCACATTGATTTCCTCATCTTAATTTCCTCGTTGGTTCTAGTCTGATTCAGTACTGCAATGGTACATATAATAATTTCAGCACTGGTGATCTGTGGCACGGGTAAGCATTACGGCACTATAATTACTTCAATCATGCAAGATTAATGAATGATTAATTCAATAATAATTAGTAAACATTAGGTGTGAAATAGTTTTATGAGCTTTTGGGACTTTTTGGGGAAAATTTTTATCAGGATTTTAAATATAAATATTAAAACACTGTTATTCCTCTGTGGGTTTTAGGCTTGCTTACAGCTGTTAAAGCATCTCAGATAGACAATGTATCAGCTCAACCAGGAGAGAATGTCACTATTTGCTGTCAACACAACTCAAAAGCTGGAAGAAACATACACTGGTTCAAGCAAACAAAGAGTTCTGTACCTATTGCCATTGTATACATGATGATAAGCTACGAGCTTAAGGAACTGCATACTAATTATTTAAATGGTTTTCAACAAGATCATCTGCTGATGTCTCTGAACACCAAAAACACCTCCCTACGAATTTTAAATGTGGATGTTTCTGATTCTGGTCTGTACTTCTGTGGTTGGAACTCTTGGATGATGACATTTGGTGATGGAACGCAGCTAGAAATTAAAGGTAATCTGTCCTTATCAGTAACACTATTGTAAAGGAATGTTTTTGCTCCATGTCAAGTAGCAAAATATAACAAAAAATAAATTACATAGTACACATATTTGTGGATAATTTTTAATGTGTTAAATTACTAATGACTAAATATATTTAAAGTCTTTATTTATTGTGCAGAGAGGAGTGTAACACCACTGCAAAATGAAACAGAAAATACAAATAAAGGTGTTTATCATCTGAGTTTCTTTAACACTCATAACATTCATTTACAATAATGCTTTTATCTGAATGGCGGTTTGTTAAAGTAAAATGTAATTTAATTTGAACAGATCTGAACAAGAGGCCGATTTCTACAAGAGACTGTTCTGAAAACATCTTTTATAAGCTGACCTTTATTTTTGGTGGTATTATTTTTATTCTTACCATCATTCTGCTCACCACGCTCATGATTAAGATACAGAACAGAAACACGCAGGGAAAAGGTAACAGTGCATCTATTCAGTTCAGAAGATTTAGGCTATATACACTATGGAATGGATCTAATTTGGGAAATAACTGTGCAGTGAAATAATTGTACGTTTATTAAAAGCTAAACCTCTTTTTTTTAGTCTCCATTTCTATCGCCGCAGATGCTGATGGCCATGAAACACAACAGCCTGAAAACATCTTTTATAAGCTGACCTTTATTTTTGGTGGTATTATTTTTATTCTTACCATCATTCTGCTCACCACGCTCATGATTAAGATACAGAACAGAAACACGCAGGGAAAAGGTAACAGTGCATCTATTCAGTTCAGAAGATTTAGGCTATATACACTATGATGGAATGGATCTAATTTGGGAAATAACTGTGCAGTGAAATAATTGTACGTTTATTAAAAGCTAAACCTCTTTTTTTAGTCTCCATTTCTATCGCCGCAGATGCAGATGGCCATGAAACACAACAGCATGAGGTAAACTTATTGTTAAAATAAGAATGTTCATTCTCTGAATGCAGAAAAAGCACATTTGAAGCCATAACCAAAAAGTAAAGTTTTTTTTTTTTTTTTTTTTTAACTCAGAAGTCCTCTAAGAACTGTAACATCAATAGTATTGACAAAAATCCTTGAAATTAAAGACCAGGCTGACTGGTCTACAAAAAGATTTAAATGCTATTCAAATGATTAATAATGACAATAGTTATAAACCATAAATTATTTATATTGAAATATTACTTTTACATCTAACATTCTTCAGGTGAAATGTTTCTTGCGATTGTTTTGCACACGGCCTGCGGGCCTTTTCTGTTTAGCTCTAACCATGTCTTTAAAAAGGGCAGCATAGTTGAAATAATTTCATGTGAATGCAACTCTTGAGCAGAATATCGCTCTATATTAGGGACATTTTATATGGTTAATTGTTGGAAGTAAAAATAAGGCCCAAAAATAGTAATGGTATAAAGTGAGAGAATGTATTCGGATGGTAATAAGCTTTACATATACACAAAATCCTTGTTTCTTGATTGTTTTGTTTATCTGATTTTCTTCTGTACATGTTTTAATTAAATTCGTTTTTAAATGTTGTTAAATACATCTTTCAATCTGTTGCAGGAGCCTCATTCGTCAGTGTATGCCGCTCTACAATTCTCAAAACACAAATCCAGAAGAGCAGCCAGAAATAGAGAGGATACAGATGTTGTGTATTCTGCCACTAGATGCGGCACACGGTCAAATACTGTAGCCTACTGTAATGTTTAAAAGCCATATGTTCATCAAGACTCTAATATATATATACAGTATATGCTATTACTAATGCCATACAATTAAAGTGAATGTGAGCTCTGCAATGTTGAGTATTTTCAACACAATAAAAGTTGTAAAGATCAGATGCATTTGAAGGTTCTAAGACGTTTAATTTATATTTGATATGTTCTCTGTAAGTTAGATATAAGCAGGCCCTTACTCAAAAGGCAGGGGTTGTGAATGATATCATTTCCTATAAAGACCCAGACAGGAAGAAGCTGTTCAGTGTAGAATGAGACGTGCTGAGGGGAACTTGAGCGGACCAAATTACAAAGCTGTAAATATACACACCAAAACACGCACTGTTCAACACAATAAAAGTTGTAAAGATCAGATGCATTTGAAGGTTCTAAGACGTTTAATTTATATTTGATATGTTCTCTGTAAGTTAGATATAAGCAGGCCCTTACTCAAAAGGCAGGGGTTGTGAATGATATCATTTCCTATAAAGACCCAGACAGGAAGAAGCTGTTCAGTGTAGAATGAGACATGCTGAGGGGAACTTGAGCGGACCAAATTACAAAGCTGTAAATATACACACCAAAACACGCACTGTAAAAAAAATCAAAAGTTGAGAAAACTTAACAGTTTAAGGCAACCAGATTCAGGAGATTTTTTTAGAGTTTTCTCAATTTTTTTTTGTAGGAGATTTTTTCTTTTTGTTGTATAAACTGAAATGTCCTCAAGCTGGTTGCCTTAAACTTAAGTTTCTCAACTTTAGATTTTTTGCAGTGTAGCTGTACAAATTATTAAAAATCTTATTATCTATGCTCACATTTGATTTGACAACAATTTAGTACTTTGTGAGCAGCAGCAGTATAGCCTGATCATTATGAATATTGATAATATTACAATTTAAAGAAAATATTAAAATATTGTTTAAATCTGATTAAATGTGTGTGTAAACTGTTTAAATCAGATACAAGCTTTCTTAGATATCTGCATACCAGTGTGTGTGCACCTGCTAGCACATGAGAGCATCACAGTTTGACTGTTTTCCACCCACCAGACTGACCCCCAGCTCATCTCTCAACCACACAAACACCATCACACTACATGCCTTTCACACTACTTTCCATAACCACTTGTTTTTAAGTGAGGTGTTAAGTCACAGATGACAATAACTTGAATTTGAATTTTTTTTAAAAATGAATATTATTATGAGACAGCAATGACAATAACCTTTAAATTAAAAAATATTAATCTTTTTAAGAAATGAACTTTTAATGCTATATTTATATATTTTTTTATTATTTGTAAATATATCATTCATAGTATAATATATAGTAATACTTTGAAAAGTAGCAGGCCAGGCTCATTAATAAAATCAAAAACTTTACTCTTGCTTAATACGATCTGTCACTTATCTTGATCCAACCTGCAGTCCAAAACATGTTACATGCTCCTGGCCGGCATTGTAGAAAAACAGACAAAGAGCTGGTAATCTTCTGTAAGGACATTGTCCGTTTAGTTTACAGAAATTTTCTTTAACTCTAAAACACAACACAATGCCACATGTAATTCAAAACATGGGGAAAACAGCTTTGGAAAAAAATCAATACTGAAAATTCTATGCTATTCTAAAATTCTATGGGCCCTATTTTTACAGACTTTTCTTAGCGTGAGGAAGAGAAACAATATTTCTCTTAATGCAATATTTCTCATAATGAACTGTTTATCACTGTGCTCCACTGAAACGTGACACCTTTGCATCTTTGCAAGTGTCAATATTTAAGTCATATGATGATCTAATATAGTAATGTGTCTTATCTTTAGTAAGATGTTTTGAAGTCTCAGTGTCACTGCAATTTTATCACAATGCACTGTTAAAGTGTGCAACTGCATAATACCACATGTTGGTTCCTTTCACACATTGACTAATGGTTTCGGAAACAGACTTATGCCACTAAATACATGTAAGACAATTAATTTGTTGCACAGCGCTCAGGTTGTGGTCAGCTTTTGTTTCTGAAAGTAACTTAGAATAAACAAGCGTTAGAATAAACAAGCCTTAAGCGCTCTTAGGTCTCTGTGGGTAAGTTTCCATACATCATCTTATTGCAGTGAAACCCAAGCATCAAAGCGAAGTGCAGACAGCAGTGATCTGGCTATATTTAGAGTTTCTCCTCCAGCATTACCAAGCAACCCTCCATAAATAGTGATTATTCAAGCGCCTCTTTAATATACTGAATCGCCATGCATAGGTGTTTTTGCCCTGGTTCAAAATATGCCACGTTAATAGGATTTTGTACTTTGCTAACAGATCATTTAACTAGATGCTCTTTACCTGAAGGTGCAAGTTAAAGGAAGTTTGAAGTTCATTCCATATTTCATATTTCTCAAAGCAAAGATCTTGCTAAGGCCCATTTGTAATATCAAATGTTAATATTGATTTATTTTCGACTACTGTTGTTTTTAAACCCAAAATCACATGACCCACAGGAGGGATGTCCAATCCTGCTCCTGGAGGGCCAGTATCCTACAGAGAGCTTCAATTCCTATTGGAGCGAAACTCTACAGGACAGTGCCCCTCAAGCAACAGGTCTGGACACCCCTGACCTACAGTAAAATATTGCTAGACTGAGGAAACTGCTACAGTACCTATATGAGCTTAGAGTTTACAAGAATAAATGTTTTTATTTGCATTCAATTAGGTCAATAAATTTGAGGGATTCTTATATTTTGAGGGAAACTGACTGATCAAAGCACTGTACGGCTAGTTGTTCTGTAGTGGTTTGAGGTGGCAGGGAGGTGTTCTGAGCCTGTGTTTTTTCAATGACTGCATGTAGGGGGCACCAGTTCATTAGTTGGCATGTTTTACAGCATAATATTGTTAGGAAGATGTGGCTAAAGCGGTCAAGTTGCATAATTTGCACAAAGCCGCCACCCCAACACTCAATCTATAATGCTTTCAAGATTGATCTTTTGTCCTGCAGAAAGGCCTGTTGCATATGTAGTCTTCTACAGATCAGTTAAGATGACTAAATTATCATACATCACATGCATTATACTTAACCTGTGTGAGTATGAACTTAAGATTTTTCTTTAAATCTTAGGCAAATTACTTTCTGACGCAAACAATTAATTAAAAATCACTTAGGCAGAGTTATTCCGTGTGTACTGTACATAGTCTAAGGACTGGGATGCTGTTTTTGAAGGTAGTTACCATTTTATTTTTTATTTTTTAATGTTTTGGTGTATTTGCTGTGGGCATTTTATAGCATGTGTCTCAACCAGAGTCAGCAGTGAGAGTTCAGCCTGGACACTCCACAACTCTTCACTGCTTCACCCCAGACGATGGACACTTTAAAGTGTTCTGGTTAAAATTACAAAACAGTTCTGCTCCAGTTCTTGTGGCTTTGGGTGAATTTTTTCAAAGTATGCCCATGCAGTCTTTGTATTTCTAGTCTCACTTTTGTCCGTTTTTTCAGTCAAAATGTAAGAAATTTTCTTCATATTCTACATGATTTGGTGCTTTCAAATATTTAATAGCTGTTAAATGTTGTAATCTATCTTTTACGTTTGTTTTGGTTTTGTTTTAGTCAAAAACAGAGGAGGTGAACTATGCAGCATTAACATTTGCTCACAATCAGACGAAAACTAAACAGAGATCGAAAGAAGGCCAAGAGCCTCAGGTAATACACGGAGCTGTGAGACATCAAGAGAATTAGTGGATTTGAAATGATCATTTAAAATAATTTAATCTTGTAAGGAATTGACCTGCAGTATAACCAATTCAAATAAAAAAAATTTTCTAACAATTAAAATGCTAAATGCCAGTTTTGACCTGTATAATTTGTGCTGTGCAGTGAATATGCTGTGTACTAGAACAGTCTGCAATGTCATGCCCAACTGACTGCTTCAATACAATATTTCTGTTGTCTAATGCATCAGAAAATGTTTTCGATCAAGTTCTTGTGTGCTAATGTTTCACATGCATGAAAAACACACAAGAGCAGGAGGGTACAGTACACTGAAAAAAAATGGATGTAGGATTTACTTTTTACATTAAAAATGTTTACAAATTATTACAAAGTAACAACATATAACGTTGAATTCGATGTGACATTTTGAAGTAGAATGACTGAAATAGTATTTTCTTTTAAAACATACTCTTTATTTTATTTACAACTTCCAGTGTACTTCTTTGACAAAGATACTTCTGTTGATATTTTCCCTTGATATGAAATTTTAACTGCAACCATTTTGTCTTGTGAAGCATGTGTAAGTTTGTACAGTATGTGTGCATGTGTGTTTTTGAACAAAATATTACTCAAAACACCTCAGGCATATAACACAACTGGAGTTGAAAACATTAACATTTATTTATTGATTAAGAGGTTATACATTTTATGATAAATATGGTCTTTTATTGTATTATTGGCAAAGATACTATGATTCAAATTTCTATACATACATACAAAATCTGAGGTAGGGCCTCAAGGATTAATGACATTTAAAATAAATTATGCCTTTTCATATATGTTTATTTTCTTCTTTTTATACATTTTGCTTTTTTTTTTTTTTTTTGACTGGTACAGGATTCAAAATCTAGATATGTTTCATATTTATACTCTACAATTCAACTCAAATGATGCCATGATCTTTTGGAGGTCCATATCTGTATCCATAGGCAGATTTCCCTCATGTAAAACACAGAAATATATGACATTACCCAAGTAATAAGAAATTTTACCTATGCTCCGATAGGTCCACAGTAAAGTGCCAAATGACACAACATACATACAATATAGACTGACCACATAATGACTGATTGGAAGCTACTCTGTATCATTATTCTGAAATACACATAATAGTTTATTACCAGAGGACATCTATAAGGCCAAAGGTTACCTGAAGATGTCATATAACATATTGACACACATCAATAATGACCACTAAATGAAGGATGAGTGGCAGTATCTCAGTCTCCTAAATACACAGAATAATATATATCATTTCTTCATATAGGCTATTTGTATATATATACATATATATGTTTTTCTTTTAGAACATTTGTTCTTTTTTAAGCTTTTTTTTTCAGAACCCTTTGAGAAGTTCTCCTTCTTTGGTTGCCTACTGCCCAGTGTCGCCCTGTAGGTAGGAAGAGGTGGTAAACTCAGCTGCAGCTGCTAAGCGAGGGACACATTCGAGAAAAGGAGCATAAAGGGGAAGCATACATGGACAAATAATCCACAGAAACACAAACAGCACATGCAAGACTGTTACCTATTTTTTTTTTTTCCACAGAATATTTGGTACGTGAAAGGGCTTGTAAGAATAGCTCTCGGACAGACGTACAGCAACACAAGGACAAACAGAAACTCCATCCAAAACCTTGAATATTACAACGATCGCAGTAACCATCTACTATTCGTGTGCTTTGGATACTGTTTGTTGTGCTACATAACCCAGAGCTTCTATTCGAGTAAAATCAGCTCTTGCAGATAAACCAATGCAATGAATAGGAAAACCACAAACTGACTGCCAGGCTGCATTTGGCCATGTCTGGATGGTTGGATAAGTATAAATCTAAACATTAAGCACTGCATATTATATCCACACATTCACACACACATATACTACACAGAGAGTAAGATTAAACATGTATCAGAAAAAGCATCTCTTTTGTGACACTAATATACTGAGGAATATCTTTTTTCTTTTTCTGTTTTATAAATGCTTTATATTCAAGGTGATTAGTGTAGTATCTGCATATTACATGGCTTTTGAAACCCATCGTGCCCAGGCAAAGTCTCAATGTTATTACTTGCATTGCATGGGCAGTGTGGCTCTTTTTACTAACTAAACAATATCCACAGTACTAATCGTTTAGGTATACATTCTGAACTAAAAATAAAAGTAGTACTTTTTTTTCACTGTGGTGGAGGAGAATAATCACTTATTTTTATGTGACGTTTAATCAAAGTGCTTTTTGTAGTGCTGCGACTGATGAGCACAACAACTAACCAATATATATAATATAATAACTGTTGCCTAAAGCAATACTACAAAAGCATTTTATCTGCAACCATATTTACAGTCCAGTAGCTGGAAATGATATATAAGGATTCAAATTGTCATTATATGGCATAATATTCTGAAAATGTCCACTTTCACAAATCGTATAGAGAATCAGTTATATGTAGGGCTGCACGATAATGGTTAAATGGTTCATCACGGTTAAAAAGTTAACTTCTTTGCTTAAAATATATATATTTTTAATTTCATCAGAAATATTGCACTTTCACATAAACACAAAATAAGAGAAAGTCAACTCACATGGTTTGCTCGCAGATTTAATTGCAGCAAACAGCACAAACGGCCGCTTTAAAGAAAGCAGACTGGTTGTATTTCACTTTTATTTGAGCAGAACATCTCAATAGAATATCTTTAAACTCCAACCTACATGTCTGCCAGTGTTTTCAGTTCATCAGTGCTTTTATCGTAATCTAGAGAGAGTGTGTACATGGTTAGGAAGATTAAGTGAACCAAGTATCGATTTATGAAAAGAAATACTCTGATTGGGGTATTTAAACGCTTGATATCTGGCAACAACAACCATGAACGGAAGCTTGTTACTATAGTGCAAGATAATGCAAATGCTCAATTAAATAGAAAGCGGGCAAATATCACAGGCGATTATGATTAATAAATCGAGAGAAGCAGAAATCATGATCACGATTAAAATACGACTCATTGTGCAGCCCTAGTTATATGTGAATCACATCAAGTTTCCATAAATATGTTCAATTCTAATCCAACATCTAATAAGGTTGATGGAATGGAGTAATACCTGAGACCCTGTTTCATGGCGAACAGACAGAGAGAAAAAATATATAAAAAATAAATAAATAAAAAAGGAGTGTGGTCCCCAAGCACAGGATTTCTGATGAAAAACTTTTTTTTCAAATCTGCATATCCTCTGCAAGCAATTGTTAAAAATATTATGTAAGCTAGTTGACGTTTCTAAAATATGTGACCCTGGAGCACAAAACCAGTCTTAAGTCGCTGGGGTATATTTGTAGCAATAGCCAAAAAAAACATTGTATGGGTCAAAATTATCGATTTTTCTTTTATGCCAATAATCATTAGGATATTAAGTAAAAATCATGTTCCATGAAGATATTTTGTAAATTTCCTACTGTAAATATATTAAAATAATATAATTTTTTATTTTTTGATTAGTGATATGCATTGCTAAGAAAGGTGATTTTCTCAGTATTTAGATTTTTTTGCACCCTCAGATTCCAGATGTTCAAATAGTTGTATCCCTATCTTAACAAACTATACATCAATGGAAAGCTTATTTATTCAGCTTTCAGATGATGTATAAATCTCAATTTCGAGAAATTGACCCTTATGACTGGTTTTGTGGTCCAGGGTCACATATACACTTTTTATGAGACGATTAGTTTGCCACACATACCACACTCCTTGATTTTCCTCTACTTTTCGTTTGTGCGCTCCACTATAACCGCGTACTGCATAAGGATAGGAGGATTCACAAAGTCTATGAACAGATCACGACACACAAACTCCAAAGCATACTCTATAATATTAGTATACATACATAACTGCTAGTTGGCTGTTGAGTACTACTCTAAACAACATTGAATGGTATTATTACAGTTTTGCATGGCTAAGTTTTCTTGAAGACAGGGATGGATCTATACTACTGGAGCCTACACTATGAGTTTGGCTTCTATAACATTGTAGAGATATTTCCGACAGGAAAAAGAGTAGGATAGCTTATAATTCACAGAGACTGAAATGTGCTCACTTCCCTCCATAATGTAGTACAATTGGTTTAATTAGCACTATACTATGCAGTATTTTATAAACAGAGGAAGTCTGAGGCACAAGGTATGGCTATAAGTGGACACAAGTGGAGAGCGATAGTACGATACCAGAAAAGAGTTCGAGTTCACTGTGCACTACTCAGCAGTTTATCTCATTATGTTTGCTACATTTAAGAGATGACAAGCAAATAGACAATACATATAAATGTTATTCTCTTCATTATTTTCTTTTTAACATCAGCAGTCACTTCGGAATGAAAAAATAATTAAAAAAAACAACCACTGCATGATGCACAATCAGTCAAATATTGCCTCAACATTTGCAACTGCATATTGCCTCTGAGAAAAAGGTACAGCTGGGATCAGTGTATTAGAATGTGCACGAAAGACCCACTCTCAGACTGACTACGAATAATTATTCAGAAAACAAAAAATCATAGGGAGTTGTCTGTGCTTTCCACCTGAAAAACCCCTCTAATAGTGTCAGAAGAGGGGGAATATGGCTGAAAGAGAACGCTATGGAAAAGAGGGGAGGTTGAATAGGGAAAGAGTTTGACGTGAGTGCTCACCCTCAGAGGCCTTATTGGTTTATTGATATTGGGCTGATAGCTGGAAATCTTTGGGGGGAAGTTTGAGGCCAAGGGAGTTGGTACCCAGAGGGTCGATCATGTTCTTGTAGCGTTCCCCGCGGTGTTTCATCAGGAATGGACCCCAGTCGGGTTGAGGAGAGCACACCAACTTCAGACGCTGCAGAGAACGAGAAGGGGCATCTAAATTGCATGCTGAGTGCTTGGTTTGCATCCTAGATACTGATTAATTTGTTTGGCCTTTTTCAAAAATAGAATTTAATAGAATTACTGAAAAAGATTCACTTTGATTCATTATTTTGTTGTAAACATTGTTCATGTGTATAAAACATTTATATCCATAAGATTTCGATAATTCTTTATAATTATGCATGCAAAATTTAGTTCTTACCAGGGTTATTATAGTAAAAATAAAAATAAAACCATAAAAAAAATTTTTTCATTACTTGAAATGAATATTAACTGAAATAAAATACAATTTCTAAAAAAACTAATGTCAGCTAGTTGCCAAGGCAACATTTCTTATTTTCATGCAGTTAAACTGAAATAAAAATGAATAAACTATTTAGACAAATTTTAAAAAATGTAAAATGAAAACGAAACATTTAAAAGTAAAAACGAATTCAAAATATTAATAAAACTATAATAGTATATCTTACCAGGGTTATTATAGTAAAAATAAAAATAAAACCATAAAAATATTTTTTTCATTACTTGAAATGAATATTAACTGAAATAAAATACAATTTCTAAAAATGTCTAAGTTTCTAAAAAAAACTAATGTCAGCTAGTTGCCAAGGCAACATTTCTTATTTTCATGCAGTTAAACTGAAATAAAAATGAATAAACTATTTAGACAAATTTTTAAAAATGTAAAATGAAAACGAAACATTTAAAAGTAAAAATGAATTCAAAATATTAATAAAACTATAATAGTATCTCAATGAAATTAAAATAACACTGGCTCTCACACCACAGGACTAAATACAATGAACAAATAATAGCATAAGGAGATTAAAATGGGGGGAAACTTTGGGCGAAAAAAGAGGAAAGGACCTGGAATAAACACTTTTCCTAAAATGTAAAAAAAAAAACTAGCCATCTACTTATTGAAAGGCAATACTGAGCGATTTTTAATAACACTCAAACAGAAAACAACCCAAACATCTCTCCCTTACCTCAATTAACGATCCAGGTGCAATGTGCATCTTAATAAAAAACATGATGGGAATCCATATGACAGAACAGATGACCATAAGCCAGCCGAGAACCATAGACCAGGTCGGATAAGTGTAATCCTCATATGTCATCACCTTCCACTGGTACAGACTAAGTGCCAAGATAAACGAGAGAGAGAGAGAGAGAGAGAGAGAGAGAGAGAGAGAGGAAGGGTCAGTGGCAGCACTAACCAAAAGTAATAGTACGGATGGATTTGTGCATGTAAGTGTGGTCAGGAATGGTCATATAAGGTATAAGGTGAACATACTGTGAGAATAGTTGGTGTGACAAAGGCCCAGCAGATCCTCCAAAACTTGTTTGGCTGGAACCCAATCTTCATCTCAATGTCCTCACAGAACCGCTGTAGTTCTGCACCACCTAAAATGTAAAAAAAAAAACTAGCCATCTACTTATTGAAAGGCAATACTGAGCGATTTTTAATAACACTCAAACAGAAAACAACCCAAACATCTCTCCCTTACCTCAATTAACGATCCAGGTGCAATGTGCATCTTAATAAAAAACATGATGGGAATCCATATGACAGAACAGATGACCATAAGCCAGCCGAGAACCATAGACCAGGTCGGATAAGTGTAATCCTCATATGTCATCACCTTCCACTGGTACAGACTAAGTGCCAAGATAAACTAGAGAGAGAGAGAGAGAGAGAGAGAGAGAGAGAGAGAGAAGGGTCAGTGGCAGCACTAACCAAAAGTAATAGTACGGATGGATTTGTGCATGTAAGTGTGGTCAGGAATGGTCATATAAGGTATAAGGTGAACATACTGTGAGAATAGTTGGTGTGACAAAGGCCCAGCAGATTCTCCAAAACTTGTTTGGCTGGAACCCAATCATCATCTCAATGTCCTCACAGAACCGCTGTAGTCCTGCACCACAAATACAGGAAGGAAGAAAGTCAACAGGCATTAAGATTTTAGCACTTCTGGTTCCATCCTCCCTAAGTGAATGGGTTTTGTGAATAGTTTTTGGTTAAATGCATGAATTAAGGTCTATGGTTCACACAAACAAAGATATTTTTACATTTGTGGCTAAATGAAAATAGATTTTGTCAGGGACATTAAACATCATCAGGCTGAACAAGTAAACTCATCGACTCGCTAGTCTACTTTCACAGCATTTACTATTTATCAGCTATATATCTTATAAATTAGTTACTAAACTAATCAAAACCTATAACTTAAAAAGGCTTAACAGGCTTAGCCTGCATTTTAGCTTGAACCTATTCATTGCTGCCTGCTTGTTTGTTTAATTATTTGTAATTTTCTTTTTCATTGCCTAAAAATCTGATTCCTGCTGTGCACTAAAATAAATGACTGGAGTAAGTCTAAAGACAAATTTTGTAAACTCACCATAAATGTACGAGATTCCAATCAGTTCGAATATAGCAATGATGACCAGAGAATAAGAGGCTGCAAAAGTGTCCACCAGCTGAAGCATGTACATTCCACTCTGTGCGTGAAAACACAAACACATATGCACAGTTAAAATAAAAATAAATGAGACCTAATCTAAAAATCACCCAGTGAATCACTTTAATTAAAAAACAAACACACTAACATTAATTCTAGACCTTTCCAATTATCTGCTTTAGGATATTCCATTCCAGTCTATTTACTTTCCTATTTACTTGTTTTTTTTTATTGTTTACCAGAGAGCTGCTTTAATTAAAGTGTGCTATAAAGGTAAAGATCTTGCAGATGGGAATAAGAGTAAATGTCCTACCTCAGTGATCATGGAGAAACCCAGCACAAAAAAGCACAAACAGCAAACCAAAGTGAACAGAGGCTTGTGTTTGCGCAGGTACTTGGGGAACTCATCAGAAACAGACGTCACTATAGTTTCTATGGTGGCAAACTGGAGAGAAAAAAATCAAATGAAAGAACGAAAGTGTGAATGAAAAGCAATTTAGTTATTTATTTATTTATTTATTTTACTGTGATCACATTACAACTGAAAAAAAAAACTGTAAATCATACAATTTATGATTTCCATTACCATAGTATCCAGACCAAGTGTAAGCAGCATGAGGAAGAAGATGACGGCCCAGAATGGTGACAAGGGCAACCTAGTCAGAGCCTCTGGATAGACCACAAAAGCAATTCCTGGACCTAAACAAAAAGAGCATATTTACAGACCAGACTGATCAAATGACTTTTAGGTGTGATGAAAGTGAAAACAATGACAATGTGGTGAGTTTTGTATATTTAGAAAAAGCAGCAACCAGACATCTGATCATAGTTAATCATAGTTCACCAGCCACAAAAAACACATACATTCATACTACCTACCTTCATCTGCCACACTCTCAATTGGGACTTTGAGCTCATGAGCCATGAAGCCAATAACTGAAAAAATGACAAAACCAGCAAATACACTTGTGGCACTGTTAATACACGTCACAATGAGAGTATCCCTGAAAAACAAAGAGACAGAGCCCATTGTGTAATCTTACATCATTAATAATCAACCATAATGCATACTTTGAGCAGATGTGTCTATTGAATGTGTACAATGTGTAATCTTTTGTGACATTATAAATGTCTTTACTGTCACTTTTGACCAATGTATCCTGGAAAAAAAAAATTTAATTGCTTTCAAATAAATAATTAATTAATCAATCTTACTGGCCCTAACATTTAAACAGTAGTGTATTCTAAAGTGACAGAGCTGGCTACCTGTAACAGTTGTTATGGAACTTATTGTAGGACGAGAGGGTTATAAGACCACCCCATGCTGCAGACAGAGAGAAGAAAATCTGTGTAGCAGCATCCTTCCAAACCTAAAGTGAAAAAGAGTAAAAGAAAGAAAGAAAGACCAATTGAGAAAGAGAAATAATAAGCCTTCTGGAGAAGAACATGTAACATTTTACCATCAAATATAAATAGCACCATTCTTTTTATTACCTTGGCATCATTGAGTTTTTCCCATTTGGGTGTTATGAAGTAAAGGATCCCAGAACCGGCTCCGGGCAGAGTGACCCCTCGGATCAAAAGGATGACCAACACCACATAGGGGAACGTGGCAGTGAAATACACCACCTGAAAACAAGGTGCATGTACATCACAACTATGTAGGTACAAACAATGTGCTTGTGAAATATAAAAAGACTTTTACTGACCAAAATTCAGAAAGTAAAACACATTTTGTTTTTCTTACATGCTTAGAAATCCTTATTAACCTATCTAATATTTCTTAAGCCAAATTAGTAAGCACACATTTACTAATTATGCTACACATTTCTCTGTGATACTGGGAATATTCCTATTTAGCTGCCAATCACTTACAGTTTTGTCTAACGTTCCTGCCAAATGATAATAATGTCACAAAGGCTTACTTTTAACCTGTTCTGCCTGAGGGAAACTTTCCAAGAAAGAAACTCTGCTAATTAATATAATAAATGACCAAACCTGACTTTAGAAGCATAGTTACTTGTCTTGACACCCACATTCACCAATACAACATCCGAACGGCAATTGAAACTTCAATATCATAATATGTGTATGCACAATACTTGTATTCAGCAAAGAAGAATTAAACTGATTAAAAGTGACAGAAAAACAATTATAATTTTTTTTAAGATCTCTATTGCAAATAAATGTTGTTCTTTTGAGTTTTCTATTAATCAAAGGATTCTTAAAATATATAATGATTTTTACAAAAAACAATAAGCTGTTTTTAACATATACAATATATAACAATAATAAATATGTCTTGAGCACAAATCAGCACTAATCATCAATTAGAATGATTTCTGAAGGGTCCTGTGACACTGAAGACTGAAATAAGGAAGTCATCTTTTCACTGGACCCGAATGAGGCCTGCTGTAGGCTTCTCTCTTAATAGTACATAGAGGAGAAATAAGGAGAGAAAATAGTCAACCTGTTTCCTTACCTTCCCTGAGGACTTGATCCCTTTTGCCAAAGAGGCATAAACAATAAGCCAGGCCAGAAAAAGACAAGCAGCCAAGGGCCAACGGATGTCACCTGGGTATTCAATACCCTTGGAAATATGCAACACATTATACCTGTCAAGAAAGCAGAGTGATTAGTATCCAATTAAGCTGAAAAATTACACACAGACCATCTTTAAATACACAGACAGATGGATAGATAGAAAACCACACTTACTTGAAATACTCCTCACTAGGGCTGACATAGGTTTTATTGTCCATTGTGACATTTAACAGTTTATTTAAATTCCCAACAGCATTTGCAGATAAACAGAATGTGGTGTTCTTGATTGATGTGATGTCTCTGTCCCTTAGTATACAGGAGTCTGGCCAGAAGAAACAATGACAGAACTTGGAATGAGCGTGGAAAAAATTCCATCGTCATTCACTACCTAATTGAAAAACAGTCTTAAAACAAATTAAGTCAACGAAATAAATCAAGCGTCGTACAAACAGGCCTACACAGTTCACACACACAGTCTGGTCAGCTATCCTTGTGGGGACTCTCCATAGGAGTAATGGTTTTTATACTGTACAGACCGTATATTCTATTGCCCTACACCAACCCTACCCCTAAACCTACCCCTCACAGGAAACTTTCTGCATTTTTAGATTTTCAAAAAACTTAATTCTGTATGATTTATAAGCTTTTGTACCCGTGGGGACCACAATTTAGGTCCCCACCGTGACACGAGTCCCCATGAGTCTGTGTGTAGTCAGGTTTAAGTCCCCACCAGGATATATAAAGCAGTACACACACACACACACAACTGTAATACTGTACACAACGTCTTTGATTCGTGTGCAAATTTAGTGGCGCTACTCAAACAAGCCACGAGGTGGCAGTGCATCTCACTGCGGCACTGCACCAACTCTTACAGTAAATTTGTCAAGCAAGCAGATTTTCTGCTGAATTCACCAATAGCACGACATTGAGAAAAGCGTTTTAAAACGAATTAAAACGTAAAAATGTCAGCAAATTAAATCAAACGCATAATAAAACACCAGCAATTTTATTCAAATTAGATTTTAAGCAAAACTCATTCTGAAAGTAAAGCAAACAGCATTTATTTCACTAATCGCACCTTTCAGTGTGACACAATAATTATGAATAAAATAAAAACACAAAATCTATTCTTAATTCATGATGGCACTAAAATGAAAAAGCACTTGATTTTACAGTTTCTGTAGCTGACAAAAATCTGTCAAGTCATCAAAAAAGAACTTTTGGCGCAATGGGGAAAAACTGTTGCATTTGGGGTATAAAAAGAGCAGGATGACACTGATAAACCTAAATTGAGTGGTAGGGTACTTAATTCCTGAAATACAGGTTGCGCATTGCGCATTTTAGTTAGAAGAAAAAAAGGGGGTGTTGGGGGGTGGACTCACAGGGAGAGAGAGAGAGAGAGAGAGAGAGAGAGACGCTCATCCTTACCCAAAAGCAGCATGTCTTTGTCTTTGCACTCGACGGTGTTCCATTCATTTTTACAGGTGGCCCATGGCAGTGTCTCCTTCAACGAAGCGAACAGGTAGTACAATGTCCAGCACATAATAATATTATAGTATATGGCTATCAAGACAGATATTATCAACATGGCAATCCCGCAACCTATAATAACAAAATGAAACCAGATAATAGAAATTACACTTAAAGCAGTCGGAAGGTCGATTACCAGTTCACTGGAAACACTCATATGACACATTAGCACAAACAAACTTTGCTCATAACAGAGCATCAATTAATAAAGTAACGTCAGGTTACCTTGTAGAGCTGGGATCGCTTTCCATACTGACACCGGGCCTTGGCTGGCGAACTGACCCAAAGACACCTCCAGCAAGAATATAGGTATACCGGCGAGGCCTAACATGATTAGGTAAGGTATCAAAAACGCACCTATACAAAAACAGAGAACAGCTGCTATTGAAAAAGTCATGACTCGGGAGTAGTGCGTCTTTAAAAAAGGGAACAATAAACATATTAAAGTTTGAATTATAGCTTTTCTTATATGTTTTAATTAAAATAAACATAATATATAACAATAGAACGAATGATATTATTTTATAATATTATAATAAGATAGGCTAATGGATAATAAACACAATAAATATGAAACATAATACAATAACACATATATACACTATTAATGTGTACAAACAATGCCTAATAATAATCTTTCGTTGCCCTTATAATTCGTACATTAAAATAAAATCCGTGCAATTATAAAACAATTTTTTTTAAATTTTGTAACAGAAAATAAAAATTGCCTCTAACGAAAGTTTGTATGCGTGTATTACTACGCATTGACATTCCGACTCATAAAAATCGATCTGTAGCAGAACAAAATATTTCCTAATATTTTTTTAATATGCCCCTTGATTGTTTCTCACCTCCACCATTCTGGAAAGCAAGATATGGGAATCTCCACACATTTCCCAAACCCACGGCATATCCCACCATGGACAGAATAAAATCCAGTTTGTTGGACCAGTTCCCCCGGGCCTTATTCTCATCTCCTCCTCCATCATCATCATCATCCTGGAAGAACAGTCCACTAAGTATTTATGAACGAATGCTGGCTGCTATATACATTTTAATAGATATTCAGTTTTTAACGATCATGACAATCATCAGATTATGGGTCATTATTATTATAGAGGCATCAACTTTTTTTTATTTATTTATTCAAATACACAAATGTTCCCCCCCAAATGTTTGTCTCGTTTCCGTGACCTGGGAATAAAGGGGTCGCCCTTGGCTCTAATGAAACACCCCAAAGGGAATTGTGCCATAAGAAGATTCTTATGTAACACATTATCCTGCAACACAACCATCAGAAACCAATCTCTGAGGACAATAAACCTCACAATTCACAGGCATACATGCAGAGCTCAGCATCTTCATTTCCAATCATAAAGCAAATGTTGTAACTCTTGATCTGGGGGGTTGTTTCATTTGCAATGCAGTAACAGTTACTATCCTAATACATAGCCTACAGCATTAGATGTACTCAGGTTCCTTGACATATCCTCTTACTCTTACTGTTCGTGAAAACTGCTGTAATTATTGTGCTGTCAGAAACAATCAGTATTCATTATTATTATAGAGGCATCAACTTTTTTTTATTTATTTATTCAAATACACAAATGTTCCCCCCCAAATGTTTGTCTCGTTTCCGTGACCTGGGAATAAAGGGGTCGCCCTTGGCTCTAATGAAACACCCCAAAGGGAATTGTGCCATAAGAAGATTCTTATGTAACACATTATCCTGCAACACAACCATCAGAAACCAATCTCTGAGGACAATAAACCTCACAATTCACAGGCATACATGCAGAGCTCAGCATCTTCATTTCCAATCATAAAGCAAATGTTGTAACTCTTGATCTGGGGGGTTGTTTCATTTGCAATGCAGTAACAGTTACTATCCTAATACATAGCCTACAGCATTAGATGCACTCAGGTTCCTTGACATATCCTCTTACTCTTACTGTTCGTGAAAACTGCTGTAATTATTGTGCTGTCAGAAACAATCAGTAACACAGATTTTGTTTGAGAGACTACAGAACAATGTCCTTTTGTCCAAAACACTTTTATGACTATTATGAGAGCCATATATCACAAATGACAGTAGCCGTCTTTTACCCCTGAAACACATTGCATAGAATACATAACCGAGCCTACACCGATATTCACACAGCAAAAACGAATTAAGTAAGAGCAAATTAAATTCAAACAAAAGGTTCGAAGGTCTTAAATTAGACTACACATTTATATAAGTGCATATGTGTTTTAAACGTTTCAGTAACGTTAGTCACGGCGCATTTTTACCTGTCGCCAAAGACGCCAGCGAATAGATTTTGGCTAGGAGGTAACCATAGCAACAGTACGCCGCTCCAAATAACCGTCACTACTTATCGCTAAGTGTACATTTCAATATCACAATAAAACGCTATATATTTTTTAAAGGATAATAGTGCTTGTGGTGGTAAATGACTGTTTCGCTTGAGTGAGACGAACCTCTAGAAACTCCAACCCTTATCATCATCATCATTTTTTAAAATCATTTTTTGTATTTTCTTTACAAACATAAGTGGGTTAAATGAAAGTCTCGCGAGCAAAATTCAAACTGTAACTATCTTACCGGACAAAGCTGCAGCTGGATTCCTTTGGTTTGACAATGCTACTACGACACTTACAATATCAAGGTTTTGTTTTTGCTCAAGCCTCTCCCCGTTTGAAAGCTTTAGCTTAGGGGTGATTGGCTGATTCAACCGGAATGAAACGTTGCTTAACCATGCACTTACCCCGGTCACCGTGCCAGGCAGAACAGATGTATTGCCATCTGTACCCAGGATGATGGTGGTCTGGCTCATGGAGGTCCAGTCACCGGTGGTGTTGTTATGCTCCGCCGCGATCCTTACAGCACTTTGATTGTTAGACATGAAGTCCGACGTGGCTTTACCGGTCGAACGATCCATTTTACCGACGGAATCCTTGCGCACGGCAGAATTAACGGGAGCAAACGTGGGTCCAGGTGCGGCGTTTTTAAACGTCCCGTATGCTTTATTGTCTTCCATTTCGCACGGTTTGTTTTCCGAAGGACAAAAAGTTTTCCGTTCGTTTACAGGCGGCGGTTGGGGCACCGGGTTCCCATTCTCCGGTGTGTTAGTAGTTGTAGCTCCAACCGCTCTCCCAGACGGCTGGGGCGGAATACCGTTTGACGGTTGTCTCAACATTTCCCCGTGCTCAGAAAAATCCTGCAATGTTAAATACACATTAGACAGGACCAGTATAATTAGCGCAGCCTAACAATTAACTGCTTTTCACACCTAGTGACCGAGCATTTTTACAGACACCTAGCTACCCCTAGGCAAAATGTTCACGCTATCATACTATAACTTCTGCAATGTATTTTCTGCTAGACCGTTTCTGGACATGTCTGCTCCACTTCTTTGATTTTCAGCTCACGGACGGTAGCTGTTTGCTTCTTGCTTTTACCATTAGAGAAAGATTCTTTAATTTTACGCCTCATTTACCTCCTGTCATTCAACCCCGGCACATCCCCTGGTTTTATGGGCAATAGACAAGCTGCCGGCCAAAGCTCCCCCCCTGCGGCAGGCACCAGTCCCGGTGTAAGTGTGCAGTTCAAGCCCGGGTGCAAACATGGAACATTACACCAGCAATTACATCGCACCATAGGAGATCACTGTCCTAAAACTCTTGTAAAATAAGTTAAAATATTCTAGTTATCTAAATACTAAAAGAGAAAGAAAAATAAATAAAATATGAATATGAATCATATGAATACTAGCTACTACTACGAAGGTTTTGTAATTTTTTGGAATTTGTAATTATTTGTTTTTAACGCGATATACATAACTAAATACTGCCGTTGAAAAGGAGTAAAAACGCCTGCTATAAAGTTTCAGCACCGTGGATAGCGACACTTACACACACAAGGCAGCGCGAGACTACGATTGGGGACGGACTGGCTCGTGACTGATTAATAAACTTGTCCCTCAGGACTATGTAAAGATGTTCATCTGACGCGCGGAGAAGATCCTGCAGACGCAGGCATCGTGGGGACTGCATAGTTGACCGACTCCTATACATACAGATAAACCTAATGACATTTCATCATGCAATATTATTAAAGATAGATAACAGGCCCATTTTATGTTTTCTAATTACATTTTATCACAAGAGAAAGATGGGATTAAAAAGCTGAGAGTGAATCAGGGGAGGATGACATGCAGCTTGGCTCCAGATGGCAGAGAAAGCTGCTGCTCTCTACAGTACGACTACAGTAGGAATACAGGCGGCACAGTTTATAAGGAAGGCCTGAAGACAATGACGATGATTACACCAGATAATCACTTTGATTAACTTCACGTTTCACTGCCAGACGTAAATGAATGTTTACCCATTTGGCAAACAAGTCCCCCACCCCCCATCATTTCTTTCTTTGCTGCAGGTTACATGAGATAAAAATATGCTGACTGCAGCATTTTGACATGAAGAGATGGGGAGATGTCAGATGTGACTGTCACAGTGCGCTGCAACTGTCACGTCGGTTTTTTTGTACCTTTTACTAACAAATGATCCCCTTAAAAGAACATTAAAAATTCATTCTGTCACAATTCACTTTTCCTTAACCCAAAAAATTATTTTTGGATGCAAGTTCAAGACCGCTGAGGCCTGTTAATTAATCATTCTAATTCTATGAGAATAGGGAAGTCTATACTACAACTATAATGATAACGCCACAGGAATATATGGAAGCTTCAGTATGCAAGAAAGGTTCTTATCACTGATCTATATTAGAGAATATTTATATAGATCAGTGGTTCTTATACAGAACCAGTTCTGTTTTTTGAAAAATACCAGAACTGTGCAAAATTCATAACTTTCGGTTCTAAAAATGTTTCTGGTGCAACGAGTTAGCAAAGCACTGGGAACTTTACCAGAATGCAGAAAACACGGATGAAATTCTCAGAAGTAAGAAAAAACTTTATTGCCATACAAGGATTTTGTTTTGGTGTCACAAGCTTCCAGTACACAGAGACAACAACAACACACAGATAACAAAAAATAAGATGTGAATAAAATACACACATGTATAAATAAACAAAAAATAGAAAAAAAAACGTATTTTCTGACTTCTTTTTTGGAGTCATAAAAAAATAATTGACTGAATTTCCTTAATAATTTTAATAGAAATAGAATAGTTTAATACTTAATGGAATTAGAATTGGAATCATTAGGCAGAACCGGAACTGTAAAATTTCTTACAATTCCCAACCCTACATGCTTATAATACACAGAACATTATTTATGTGAATACGCATTTATGTGAATGCTAATATAGCTATCGTTATCATTCTTGGTGTGAACGGGCCTTTAGAAACTACTTGGCAAACAAGTCATGCACTAATGTGTCAGGAATAGAAATCATCAAAAGGTTTGTTCATAGAAAAAAGCACAAATAAAAAGCTGAAGCCTAATTTTTATTTTTTTTTGTAAAAGAAATTATCTAGCAAGAAATCCTTTAATTAAAATCAGCTGTGCAGTGACAACTTGACAGATCGCATATTGCCTACCAAAAGTAAAAAGCACACACAGTGGGTTTTCTCTTGACCAGTATGAACACAAATGATAGAAAGATCTATTAAACTTCAGCGCCCTGCAGAAAATGGCTGTGTACATCACACTGGTGTGTGTCTGCACTTCATAACAAACACTTGCCCACAGTAGAGAGAACCAAGAGACAGAGAGTGAAATTACTTGACCCTAGAAGTCCTGGTTAAATCTCAGATTAAAGCAGTGTGGGATGTAGTTACTGGAAGATTTTATTCTGAGACTACAGAGGCGAGAAAAAGACTGGCGATCTATGAGAAAGAAGCTGTTGGTGCACGTTAATTAAATGAAGGAGACAAGGCTGCTTCTAGAGCCATCATACATCACCGTGCCATTTGCATTAAGCATGCCAATGCAACCAAGGGTGACGGAGGCTGAAACGAGAAACGATCAAGACAACGTAAAACATCTTGATGTATTTCTTGATAATGTGACTGCTAATCAACAAGCTGGTGTGTAAATGTACAGAACAAGCGTCATAGGCTACGCAAATATTAATTTAAAGGAATAGTTCAACCAAAAAATTAAACTTTGCTGAACATTTACTCACCCTCAGGCCATCCAAGATGTAGATGAGTTTGTTTCTGCTTCTGAACAGATTTGGAGAAATTTCTTCTGCAGTGAATGGGTGCCGTCAGAATGAGAGTCCAAACAGCTGATAAATACATCACAATAATTCACACCACTCCAGTCCATTAATTAATATCTTGTGTAGCAAAAAGCTGCACGTTTGTAATAACATTTTTAGCTTAAACTGTTACTAGTCCGCTATCCATAATATTGCTTTCTCCAGTGAAAAATTAGTTTAAAATATTATTATTTTTTTACTGGAGGAAGCTTTGTTATGGATAATAGACTATTATGGATTATTATCTAGAAGTGACAGTTAAAAATTAAAACATCTTAATGATGGATTTGTTTATTACAAATGTGCAACTTTTGATGTTAATTGATGAACTGGAGTCATGTGGATTACTTGTGGATTATTGTGATGTTTTTATCAGCTGTTTGGACTCTCATTCTGACGGCACCCATTCACTGCAGAGCAAATTGGTGAGCAAGTGATGTAATGATAAATTTCTTCTGCACAACACAAACTGATTTTGTCCATATAATGAAAGTCAGTGGGGTCCAAAACAACATAGAACCTTAAAGAAAAATAAAAAACAGATTTGATACAGATTTGGAGTTAAATGATGACAGAATTCTCATTTTTGGGTGAACCATTTAACCCGTTGAAAGACTTTTGCAACATGGACTTGTAAATGAAATACAGTATCAGTATATCTAATGTTCAATCACTATAGCAGTTTTCAGGGGGAAAAAAGCCTTCCCCAACACTCCAGCACAAGATACAAAGGCTGCATTATAAAACTTCTCTCTCGCTCTGCAGCGCATAGCCTCATAAATCTGCGGCCCCTGTAAAGGAGATGCATAAAACAGGCCTTCGGAATCACCAGCTCACCACAGTGCCCCCGTCTATCAAATAATCGCACCTCCTCCTAAAGGAACCTTGCTCTGACACCTCAAGGACCTTTTCACAAAGCAGACGGACTGCACTTCCTGTGAGTTCAAACTACTTAAAAGCACTACAGAAAGCATTGCATGGTTGATTCAATAAGCAGCCTTGTTCTTCAAGTCTATTACCAATTTATAGGCTTTTGAACACTTATTTGGAGAGCAGACGTGACGTGCAATACACTTTCTACCCTCAAAATGTCCCAAGACCACTCAACACAGGGTGACCTCTTTTATTCGAGCTCAAAGGTTGGTTAGCATGACAAATGAAGCTTTTCAAGGAAATGTTCTCATCTTTTCCTTTTAATGATCGGCAAAACCAACTAAATCATGACAAATGATGGCTGCTTTAATTGATGCGACAGCATCTGAAGGCGTTTCTGAGGGCGTTTTGCATTTCCGTTGAATACTCTACCTCCCCTCTCATCACACCGCTGAAAAGTAATTACTAAACTAACACAAACAGGAGAAGAATCCACGCAACCTGAGCGTGAGCTGACAGGAATGCATTTTTCTTCTAACAATCATTTTTCTCTCGACTTCTTTTATGCAAATGACAGCCTGGCGATATAAACAACACAAAACACATTACTGTTATTGTTCGGAAAAGAAATCCAATTTAAATTCACAAGTTACAAATCACGTATTAAGTAAAATGAGAAGAATGCCAAATGTAATTCCTAATATTATTTGAAAAGATTCATATTTTTGTGAGATACATTACAGGAAAGTGTGGTTCTTATCTTTTCATTTTAAATCAATAAAAATGAATCATGACATATAAAGTTTCAGTTATTTTTCAAGGTGCCAAATTAAGTTAAAAAAGAACTTTTAGATGTGTGTTTCAAGTTTTGCATCATCTGTGAACGACTCCTTACTCATGCTCACAGTAAGTGTGGTTTTGGCAGGTCATGATTAAATGCATTAATTTTTCTTTTTTTATATAATAACTGTACTAAATCAATAAGATAAACTGACATCACTACTTTAACACATAAATGTGACTGAAAATTAGTATAGACTGAACAAAGGCAATTACTAATTTCACAAAAATAAGAGACATAAATAGTTACCAGAGCAGCCAAAAATTATTGATATACACTTCTGTGGTTTTGAATGAAATTTTTTATTTTATTTTTACTCACCAAGGCTGTATTTATTTGATGAAAATACAGTAAAAACAGTAATATTATGAAATATAATTATAGTTTAAAATAACTTTTCTATTTTCACACACACACACACACACACATATAAAAATACATACAAAAAAAAAATATATATATACTGTATATATATATATATATTTTTTTTTTTTTGCAAAGCTGAATTTTCAGCAGG